>NC_138985.1:39894860-39980491 GCF_964341445.2 Mesoplodon mirus | reverse complement strand
ACTCCACCTAGAATCAAACCAGCCAGCCCTGGGCTCCCACCGTCCTCTCCACCCTTCTCCTCTCCCACCCAGCATAAAGTGCTTTCTCCTCTGTTTTCAACATGTTCTCAACAAAATGTCCCTTGAGGACACTGTTTATGCTGGGCTCTCTGCTGAACTTCTTTAACACAATCGGAATGGTTTGTTTGGAGTTGAGGCGGGTGCCAGTTACTGTGGCTGAATAACAAACAGCCCCATCTTAGTGGTGTCCAATAACTGCTTTATTGTGTTGATAGATCCTGCAGTGTAGGGATTTGGATGGAGCACTACAAGGTTGGCCTTCTTCTCCTCCATGATGTCTGGAGCCTTAGTGGGAAGACTCGAGGACTAGGGACTGGAGTCATCCGGAGGCTTCCCCACTCACAACTGGGATGACTGGAAGGCTGAGTTCAGCTGGAGCTATGGACAGGAGCACATATATGTGGCCTCTCCATGTATCCTGGACTTCTCATGATGTGGCATTTGCGCTCTGTGAAGGAATGTCTCAAGAGGGATCATTCAAGAGAGCCAGGCAGAAGCGGCATAGCCTTTTCTAACCTAGCTTCATGTGTCACATAGTGTCACTTCAGCCATGTTTTATTGGTTGAAACACTCACAAGCCCATCCAGACTTAAGAGGAGGGGACACAAACCCGACCTCTCAATGGGAAAAGTTTCAAAGAATTTGGAGTCATATCTTAAAACATCTACAAGGCATCATGCTGTTGTAGTATATACTATTAGTTAAATCCTTTCTTGTTATTTTCCTATCTCACACATTTGTATCTTTTTCTTCCACTGCATGATAAATCTCCAAAACTGGGTCTTAGACTCTGAACCGTTCCTGGAGTGCTTCATCAATCCCTTCCTGACACAGAAAGCCCTTCGAAACAATTTAACGGAAATCAATAACCATTAGGTGGCTGCTCTGAGGCAACTTGCTGGTTGCCTACTACTTAAATCCCACAAACACCAGGTCTTTAGCTAAGATTTTTTTTTTTTCAGCCCAGAATGAGAGGTAGAAGGTCAGCCACTGTGTCAATGGCATGGCTGGAGACTTACGGCTACACATAGACTAATTATCCTAGTTAAAACTCCTACCACCCACACCCATGGGAGCTTCACCATGAGCCATCCTGTCATCATGTAGGTAGGAGACCTCAGAGAAACATGGCTCAAGAACCCCACATTTCGGGCTTCCCTGGTGGCACAGTGGTTAAGAATCCACCTGCCAATGCAGGGGACACGGGCTTGAGCCCTGGTCCAGGAAGATCCCACATGCCGTGGAGCAACTAAGCCTGTGCGCCACAACTACTGGGCCTGCAAGCCACAACTACTGAGCCCGCATGCTGCCACTACTGAAGCCCCCGTGCCTAGAGCCCGTGCTCCGCAACAAGAGAAGCCACGGCAATGTGAAGCCCGCACACCACAACGAATAGTAGCCCCTGCTCGCCACAGCTAGAGAAAACCTGCACACAGCAATGAGAAAACCTGCACACAGCAATGAAGACCCAACACAGCCAAAAATAAAATAAATAAAAATAAATAAATTTATTTTAAAAAATAGAACCCCACATTTCAACTCTGTCACTCCCAGAAGAACCACTCTTGGTTTGGTTTGGTTTAGGTTTCTGTGTTTTTTTATTTAACTTTTATTTTATATTGAAGTATAGTTGATTTACAATGTTGTGTTAGTTTCAGGTGTACAGCAAAGTGATTCAGTTATACATCTACATGTATCTATTCTTTTTTTTTTTTTTTTTTTTTTTTTTTTTTTTTTTTTTTGCGGTATGCGGGCCTCTCACTGTTGCGGCCTCCCCCGTTGCGGAGCACAGGCTCCGGACGCGCAGGCCCAGCGGCCATGGCTCACGGGCCCAGCCGCTCCGCGGCACATGGGATCCCCCCAGACCGGGGCACGAACCCGTATCCCCTGCATCGGCAGGCGGACTCTCAACCACTGCGCCACCAGGGAGGCCCCATGTATCTATTCTTTTTCAAATTCTTTTCTAATATAGGTTATTACAGAATATTGAGTAGAGTACCCTGTGCTATACAGTAGGTCCTTGTTGATCATCTATTTTATATATAGTAGTGTGTATATGTTAATCCCAAACTCCTAATTTATCCCTCTCCCCCCCTTCCCCTTTGGTAACCATAAGTTCATTTTCTAAGTCTGTGAGTCTGTTTCTGTTTTATAAATAAGTTCATTTGTATCATTTTTTTAGATTCCACATATAAGTGATATCATATGATATTTGTCTTTTTCTGGCTTACTTCACTTAGTATGATAATTTCTAGGTCCATCCATGTTGCTGCAAATGGTATTATTTCATTCTTTTTAATGGCTGAATAATATTCCATTGTATATACGTACCACATCTTCTTTATCCATTCCTCGTCAATGAACATTTATGTTGCTTCCATGTCTTGGCTATTGTAAATAGTGCTGCTATGAACACTGGGGTGCGTGTGTCTTTTTCTTTTTTTTTGGCTTCGCCAGGTGACATTCAGGATCTTAGTTCCCCAAACAGGGATCAAACCTGTGCCCCCTGCAGTGGAAGTGTGGAGTCCTAACCACTGGACCGCCAGGGAATTCCCTCTTTTTCTTTTTTTTTTTAAGTTTTATTTTATATTGGACTATAGCTGGTTTACAATGTTGTGTTAGTTTCAGGTGTACAGCAAAGTGATTCAGTTAAATTCAGCTAGGCTGCTTCCATATTCTGGCTATTGTAAATAGCACTGCAGTGAACATTGGAGTGCATGTATCCTTTCGAATCATGGTTTTCTCTGGATATATGCCCAGGAGTGGGATTGCTGAATCATATGGTAGTTCTATTTTTAGTTGTATGAGGAACCTCCATACTGTTCTCCATAGTGATTGTACTAATTTACATTCCTACCAACAGTGCACGAGGGTTCCCTTTTCTCCACACGCTCTCCAGCATTTATTGTTTGTAGACTTTTTGATGTTGGCCATTGTGACCAGTGTAAGGTGATATCTCACTGTAGTTTTGATTTGCATTTCTCTAATAATTAGGGATGTTGAGCATCTTTTCATGTGCTTTTTGGCCATCTGTATGTTTTCTTTGGAGAAATGTCTGTTTAGATCTTATTCCCATTTATTGATTGGGTTGTTTGTTTTTTTGATATTGAGCTGTATGAGCTGTTTGTGTATTTTGGAGATTAATCCTTGCTGGTTGCATTGTTTGCAAGTATTTTCTCACATTCTGTAGGTCGTCTTTTCATTTTGTTTATGGTTTCCTTTGCTTTGCAGAAGCTTTTAAGTTTATTAAGTCTAATTTGTATATTTTTGTTTTTATTTTCATTACTCTAGGAAGTGGAGCGAAAAAGAGCTTTGATTTTTGTCAAAGAGTGTTCTGCCTATGCTTTCCCCAGAGGAACCACTTTTGATGTGGTCATCTGGCAGAGGAGAGCAGACCCAGTGTGAAAACAAAAGCAAAGCAGAGTTCAAGTCATTTTGTCTTGGATCAAGGGAAGAGCCTTTGTGTGGCTTTTCAGTGTGAAAAGCGTGGGTGTTTCAGGCAGCTGAAAGCACCGTGTTGTTGAGTGTTTTTCCCGTGGTCATTGCCTGTGCAGCCTAGAGCCTGGACATTTCAGGGAGAAAGAAAAGTGGAGGCAGGGGGTGCTCTGTGAAAGAGAACACAGGCTTAGAATGCTTCTCAACTGGGATCCTTTCAGTTTAGGATTGTTGCCTTAAATTTATTGTCTTACAGTCAATCCAGGCCACTCTGATTTGCCCAACATGATGACGCCTTGTCACAGCTGTAGCTACTCTAACATTTTTGCAATGTATTCCCGAGAGAAATGTTTGGGTCTTAATTTGATCATAACCATGTTATTTCAGAGCCCTAAAGAGAGCAAACGGGAGCAAAAAGAAGGAAGCAAAGATCCCCACTGTGGCTTAAGTCAGGAAGCCCCCTGCAGGGGAAGCCGTCTTCTTAGGAATCATATTTTGTAGAAAACGAAGGGCAAAGTAAACCCTCCGATTTTTTTTTAAAACTCCTACATCCTGACATGAGGTAGATTAAGATTCTTTTTTTTTTTTTTTTAATTTTCAACATTTTATTTTTTAATTTTTTTATACATCTTTATTGGAGTATAATTGCTTCACAATGCTGTGTTAGTTTCTGTTGTACAACAAAGTGAATCAGATATATGCATATGTATATCCGCATATCCCCTCCTTCCCTAACCCACCCCTCTCGGTGGTCACAAAGCACCCAGCTGATCTCCCTGTGCTATGCAACTGCTTCCCACTAGCTATCTGTTTTACATTTGGTAGTGTATATATGTCAATGCTACTCTCTCACTACGTCCCAGCTTACCCTTCCCCCTCCCCGTGTCCTCAAGTCTGTTCTCAATGTCTGCATCTTTATTCCTGCCCTACCACTAGGTTCATCAGTACCATTTTTTTAGATTCCATACATATGTGTTAACATACGGTATTTGTTTTTCTCTTTCTGACTTACTTCACTCTGTATGACAGACGTTAGGTCCATCCACCTCACTACAAATAACTCAATTTCATTCCTTTTTATAGCTGTGTAATATTCCATTGTATATATGTGCCACATCTTCTTTATCCATTCATCTGTTGATGGACACTTAGGTTGCTTCCATGTCCTGGCTATTGTAAAGAGTGCTGCAATCAACATTGTGGTACATGACTTTTTGAATTATGGTTTTCTCAGGGTGTAAGATTCTTCTTGATTATTTAAGAATCATCCTGTTTGCCTGGTACCTCCTTAAGTTTAAAGAAAAAGAGATAAAATGTATACCCTGACTATTAGACATTGGGTTTTGGTTCTGGACTTTGGATGATTCTCTAAGTGCAGAAAATGGTCTAATTTCCTCAATGTCAAGTTCATCTGCTGCATCCCTGTTTTACTATGCATGTAAACTTGATATATATTTTTTTAACCTTCAGACACCATGTACACTTGATTTTCCAAAAGAAAAAGGTTTTTTTCTAAGCGTTGGTAAAGTATTGGAAAGAAGAATAATGAATTAACCTAGAGCCATAAAAACATCTGTACTCCTTAAGTTCTTGCTTTTCGCAAGCAATCAGGGCAACTTTAACCTTGGAAATGGGGATTAACATTTGGCAATTTGAAAGTTTTTCTTTCTGGAAAAAAAATCACAATTTATAAAGTTAGAACAATAACAACAACTCAGTGCACTATGGCTCTTCAAATGATTCCAAGACCTTTGACTGGTCCTACAAGAAGGGGACTTTTATGGGAGTCAGGACTGTCTGAGTGTGCAGGGCCCAGGTTCCCTTCTTCAGAAGGCCTCTCCTCAGCACAACGCGGCTGAAATCGAGATAGGCCGGATCAAGAGGGGTTACCTGCTATTCCCCATGTAATGGGGAATCTTTAGTGTCTGCCGAAAGTGACTCTTTGGGGGACTAAAAAAGATAAAATCTCAATTGTCGATTCTGTTCCCAGCAATAAGATGGACCAGATGCTCAAAGAAATTCCTCCCACTACAACTCAACTGAAAATATTGAATAAGATATAAAAACATGTTTTTAATGTACGATCGAGCTGGCAGGAAACTAAGGAGATGCTTTCATGACCAGAACCTATCTCAAAAAATGCAGATCTAGAGAAAACAGTAGAAATCAAGCAGTGAAGCCAGAGTTCTTTCCGGGGGTACGCCCACACCCCTAGGGAGCTAGAGCTTGGGTTTAAAGACTTGCTCTTTGGGTTAAAGATAAACAAACGAAGACCGGGGCAGGATGGGAGGACACTCTCCTCCCCCACATTCTTGCATAAAGCCAGAATTCTGGAATGATATCCTTGATGAGTGAAATAGAGAAAAATCTACCCCATTGAGGTAGAGAGTGGGGATGTTTGGTTGAGCTGGCTGGCGACTCTGGTTGTGGGCGTGGAGGTGAGGAATGAAATGAACAGCCCCCCCGAGAGTTCCTAACCACAAGCCTGTACTCATGTGGTTTTAGAATTGGTATTCACACTGAAAACAACTCATAGTTAAACAGTTCATTTAAAGTGGCCCTGGGTGAGTAATGGCTCCATATATCTGGCAGAAGCAATACAAACTTTCTCTTTAGGAGCTCTAAGCTTTAGAGAATTTCCACAGATAAAACCTCAAGAAACATGGGATCATAATTAAAAAACGAAACAGCAGGGACTTCCCTCGTGGCGCAGTGGTTAAGAATCCTCCTGCCAAGGCAGGGGACACGGGTTTGAGCCCTGGTCCGGGAAGATCCCACATGCTGTGGAGCAACTAAGCCCGTGCACCACAACTACTGAGGCTGCGCTCTAGAGCCCGTGAACCACGACTACTGAAGCCCGCTCGCCTAGAGCCCGTGCTCCGCAACAAGAGAAGCCACCGCCATGAGAAGCTCGCGCACTGCAAAAAAGAGCAGCCCTCGCTCTCCGCAACTAGAGAAAGCCTGCGCACAGCAACGAAGACCCAACGCAGCCAAAAAAAAAATAAAAATTTAAAAACCAAAACAAAACAGTAACTCGCTAAACACATGTGCAAACAATCCTTCATGAATGAGTCAGCAAAAACGATAAAAGAGTCGGGCTGGCAACCACTGAAGATATTGGAATGATCAGATACAAAACATAAATTTATTATGTGTCATACACTTAATGCTATAGAAGAGGAAATTGAAAGTTTGTTAAGGGAATAAGAAACAATCAACATTGGCTAAACGGACTTCTTCCCAAAAGCTTCTAGAAATGAGAATCATAATACTTATCAGAAACAGTGAGCAGAGTTTGTTACTGTTGTTTTGTTTTTACTTTTTTAAGTAGCACGTTTCAAGTGCATACAAAAGGAGAGAGAAACCACTATAAAGACTTAATCTAGCTTCAACGATTGTTCAATCTGAGGTTTTTGTTTGTTTGTTTGCTTTCAAGAGAGGGAGCTTTCCCTGACCTCACCCACCTAGTCTGGGTTAGGTAATTCTACTAAATGCTCCCATGGCAGCCTGTACTCATACCCATCATAGCACTGATCCCACCAGATGGTAATTGCCTGGCTTTTGTTGTTATTGTTGTTGTTTATTTGTCTCCCCGCCCAGAAGGGACACCCCGTGAGGCCAAGGATCCTGTCTGCAGCACCTAGAACAGTGCCTGGAATGTAGTAGGTACTGAAAAGTATGTTTAGGATAAATAAGTGAATATAGTAAAGCCTTGCAAATGCTAGAAATGTTATGGGTCCCTAAAAGACTACGCATTTGATGTTGTCACCTCGATCCTGACAGCAGCAGATGCATCAGTAGCAAATAACGACCAAGAGAGCCAGAAGGAAATGCAGGATCCCCAGAAACCACTCACACAATGACTGGCCTCCCGGGGAGCTGAGAAAGCCCCTCTGCATTTTAAGACGCCTGAATGGATCAGCCTGGAGCGCTCCTAAACTCAAGGTTACACGTCTCAGAATTTTCTGTGGCATGACTTTGTGAAGCCACCAAGGAGATAGGAGGATTGATCTGCTGCAACAGTGGGAATGAATGTGTATTGTCCCTTGCTGTCCTCAGGTGTGGCCCAAAGGTGCGCTACTGTAAAGGTGAGGTCTCAGGCTCAAACCTGACCACTTTTTGTGAGGTGTCCCCTCAGCTCCTCCAGGCACCCTTCTGCCGTGGTGACTTGGAGCCAGACTGAAAGCAACCCACGTTGGGGATCCAATCAGAGGAAGGGAGCTACTGCTGAGGAGGGAGAGCTTGTTTGCTCTGAACCACCCCTTGGGAGGTTAGCCGTCAGGGGTTACACTTATCTGCTCAAGTCTTGGAATAAACAAAAGGGAGGAAACTCATAAGACTGGGATCAAAAAAAGGAAAAGCCGAGCCAATTCTTTACTGGGTCGTCAATGCATCTGATCAGAAGAAATCAGAGGCTCATCCAAAATCAGGTTTGGGCTGAAAGAAAACAACTCAAGGTCTTGTCGGCCGGGTGGAGTGGCGGGGCTCTGATTTGGTTTTGGGGGTCAGGAGGGCCACAGAGCCTCTGAGTCATTATTTAATACCACGGAGAAGGTTCACGGGGCTGGGGATGTCACTGGTCACTCATTCAAGAGGGTCGTGTAGTCTGGGGAGAAGCGTGTACTGGTGTTAATACTGCTTCAGGTTCCTTTAGGAACTTCACCGTCTGATTACCAGAAGGGCTGAGAAGCAGACTCGTGGCCTTGCTCAGTAGACATGCAAAGCTGAGATAAATGCGGAGCGTTGTCTCTGAAAGCCCTTTATCTGAAGTGCTGCTCCTAGAGAAGGTGAGACACCAAAACCCGCTCTCAGTGTGGAATGACCCACGTGCTTCCCATTCTTCAGGCATGAGTGGGATGTTCCTTTCTCATTAAAATGATTCCAAAACAGCAGTTTCTCATGATCTCTGATTCTGGAGACCAGGCTTGTCAGCACCAAGTCCTTAAAGTTAATTAACAAAAGCAGTTTTTACAGGTCTTCCTTCCAACCTGGTAAAGACTCAGGGGAGGAACTTCCCTGGGGGTCCAGTGGGTGAGGCTCCGCGTTCCCAGTGCAGGGGGCCTGGGGTAGATCCCTGGTCAGGGAACTAGATTCTGTAGGCCACAACTAAGAGTTCGCATGCCGCAACTAAAGATCCTGCAGGCAGCAATTAAGACCCTGTGCAGCCAAATAAATAAATATTTAAAAAAAGAAGACTGGGGGAAAGACTGTTACCCATTAGAGAGGTTCTCAGAAATGCAAAATACCCCCGCTTGAAAACAGAGCCATCTGCCGTTGAGCGTGGACTTTGTTTTCAGTCCTTGGTTTTTTTTAATTTATTTATTTTTGGCTGCATTGGGCCTTTGTTGCCACGCCCGGGCTTTTCTCTAGTCGCGGTGCGTGGGCTTCTCATTGCTGTGGCTTCTCTTGTTGCGGAGGACGGGCTCTAGGTGTGCGGGCTCAGTAGTTGTGGCTCGCGGGCTCTAGGCGTGTGGGCTCAGTAGTTGTGGCACACGGGCTTAGTTGCTCTGCAGCATGTGGGATCTTCCTGGACCAGGGCTCGAACCTGTGTCCCCTGCATTGGCAGGCGGATTCTTAACCACTGTGCCACCAGGGAAGTCCACACAAGGACTTTTAAGTTAGTGGATCTTAATAACATCCTTGGTGTGTTAATTGAGGAGCCTCCTGTTTGTTCTGTTAGCAGCAAAGCCAAGAGGTTCCTGAACTTGTTTCCTGGAGCTTCACGGGAAGGTAGGAAGGTGGGAAGCTGCAATCAGAGAAATGTCCTCTTCATGTAGCCCCAGGGACTGCGGAGAGGGCAGGGGTGCTGGTTTGGGAGACGACAGCAGAGGTACCTCAGGGACATGCTTCAAAGAGAACAGAGAGGAAGAACAGAGCAGGCGAAACTAGAGAAAGGCTGAGCAAGCTTTCCTGGTGTACCCACACTTGACTCTGGGGCTCGTAACACTGCAACTGGCACATAATTGTTTAATAAATGAATGATTTAATTCATATAGTTTGGGGACTAGGAAGTTTATCAAGTCCAACCTTTGCTTACCCCATGTGTGGGTTTACTGTGTATCTGTGTTTCCTAGTCTCTGGACCTTTTGGTTGCAAAGAATGTACTGCAATTCAATATAATTTTATTTAAAAACGTTGTTTCATTCACAACACCTTTTTGTCATGCGTGTGTTCAATGACTAATATTCAAAGAGCCACAGTTTTTAGTTATTCATTATCGTTAAATAGGTGGGGACCACTTCTCTCCAGCTCAGTTACCCTTCCCAACCTCACAGGGCAGCTCCTTCCACAGCTGGGCAGTTGCAGCCGTTGGTGAATATCCCTGCCTCGTTTAAGTTTCATCCTTTTTCTTGGATTTCCATTCTCTTTGTACTGTTTCTGCCCTCAGGAGACCTTGCAGAGGGAAGGGCTAGGATTAAAATTACCTCTTTTATAAGTCTAATTAATTAGATATGCTAAGTTTGTGTATTTCTATTTTAAAATTATTTTGTCCTCCTCTTTGTAGATCTCCTAATTGGAAGAGGGAAAATCCTTTTAAGTAGAAGTTCAGCAACAGGGACTCATTGTTTTATAACCCTAGGGGTAGGCACTGTCTGTCTCTCTTCGCCCCAAGCTCCCAGTGGAGCGTGGAGTCTGCATTGCCTGCCTGCTCATATATTTTCTGTTGGCTTGTCAGTCATGCCCTCTGTGCTGTAAGGACAGGGAGTCCAACCTGGAGTGGGCATTGAGGTCTACAATGCGATGAATTCTTGGTGTCCCAGGAAGCATGGAGCCTATGGTTTGAGGGCATCCCAGAGCCCCCCACAGGGGCCTCTCAAGTAGGAGGCTCTTACGTGGGAAGAACCTCCTCCACCATTTCTGCAATGAGCCTGTTTGTTGGACCAAAGTGCAGGCTTACATTCCCACCTCTTGCAGCATTGTTTCCTCAGATCTCAGAACCATTGCTCAATCCAGAGCTGGGCCTCTGGGCACCCAGGCTATCGTTTCTCCCACAGCCTACAGGAATTGGTAGGGACCTGAAACCTACCAGCCCTACTTGTACTCATCTTCACAAAGAGGGGTGTACTTTCTTCTCACATTGATGTGCAGTTTGCATACAATGGGTCATTCTGAGTAGACTTGTGATTCACAACCTCCCCAAGGACCCTCACCAAGGCCAACAAACATTCCAGTGCCAGGTGCTGGGCTAAGGCAGGGAGGGGAAAGGTGAATAGTCCCTGCCCACTGGGAGCTTCCAGACAGGAGAGATGATGATTAGGGTAAATGTCAGCAGTATCATATATTTGTATTTGAAAGTCCAAAATATTGTGGGGTCACATTAGCAGTTCTGTAGGAGCTAGAGAAGGAGCTGAGAGGAGGTGATAAATAAAAGGCTCAGGGAGATTGAGTCACTTCAGTCTTACACTGCTCGTGAACAGAAGAGCTGGAAATAAATCTAAGTCTTTTCCAATGGGTTATCATCCAGTCGAACATGGTAAACGTTAAAGACATTTATGAACAAAGGGATGAAGGGCTACTGAAGGAGTTTCTGAGTTTGTCATGTGCAAAGGTGACGAAGGGCACTCTAAAAAAATGGAATGGAATAGTATGCAAAGCTCAGCATGGAAAGGTTATGGTGTGTTTGGAAAACAGCAAAAAGCAGATGAGGCTAAAATAATTTTAGCGGGCAGCATGGAGGATGGAAAGAGTAGAGACAGATTGGAGACGGGAGAGCCGGGTAGGAGGCTGTCCCAGTAATTCGCCAAAAGCTGTTGAGGGCTCAGACTAAGGAAGGAACAGTGGGAATGAAGACGAGAAGTTGGATTCAAAAAATATTTTGGAGGTAGCATAAGCAGGATTTGAGAATGGAATAGTTGTTACAGGAAGATCCTGCAGTGAATGCAGTCCAGAATTTAGATTTGGGGGGGATGATGACCCATTAAATGAGATGGCAAATACAGGTGGTAAAGCAGGTTTGGGGTGTTCAGAAAAAATAGTGGAAACGCAGAACTGATGGCAAATGCTGGAAGAAGCACCAAATCCATGCCTATGGGGAAATGGAAGTGAAAAGGATGAGACTTAACTTTATCTGTAACACTTTATTTTTTTTTTTTAATTTTTTTAAAGAAGAAGATGTTGGGGGTAGGAGTTTATTAATTTATTTATTTTTGCTGTGTTGGGTCTTCGTTTCTGTGCGAGGGCTTTCTCTAGCTGTGGCAAGCGGGGGCCACTCTTCATCGCAGTGCGCGGGCCTTTCACTATCGCGGCCTCTCGTTGCGGAGCACAGGCTCCAGACGCGCGGCTCAGTAGTTGTGGCTCACGGGCCTAGTTGCTCCGCGGCATGTGGGATCCTCCCAGCCCAGGGCTCGAACCCGTGTCCCCTGCATTAGCAGTTAGATTCTCAACCACTGCGCCCCCCCCCCAGGGAAGCCCCAACACTTTAGTCTTATTTTCAAAAATAACTTGAAGCAATTGTGAATATTCAGGGTGGTACACACAGGTGCTTAGTTTCTGTAGTTTTTAATTTTAAAAATTGATGCTTGGAGTTATTTCTTTAAAAAAAATTAATGTGTCAAGCATTTGGAGTACCTACTATGTGCTTGGCACTGTTCCAGGCATCCGAGATATTTGCCCCCTTCTACTAGCCTTTTCCTTTCAGAAGTTACCAGGCTGGAGTTCAGAAACAGCTGCTGGTTCCAGCTTGGCTACAGGCAAGTCATTTTTCCTCCCTGGGTCTCTTTCAGCTCTCACATCCTAGGATTCAATACTGTAACTGCAACTCAGCATTCCTTATTCTCACCGAGGTGAGCGCCACAGCGCAGTTCATTAGCATAAAATAACTCCATTGGGGAGTGTCCCTGAAGGGCTGACCTACTAAGAACGTTTTCCAAACGGTCCTTAATCTCTGCCTCCCACCCAACCCCCGCCCAGGATAACAGATGTTCCTCATGGGATTTCAAATTTGCAAGGGAATCTTGACAACTTCTTTGGTAATGGGCTATGTCCTAATTCCAGTCTAATCAACAGAAGCAACTTCCGTACTTTCAGCTTTAGGTGCTGTGGAGAGAACAGATAAAAACAAAAATTTCTGCCTTCATGCTGTTTACATTCCAGTGAACGGAGACATCAAGGAAAAATAACAACAATTCAAGGAAGACACAATGCGTCAGTATGGTGCAGAGAAACGCAAGGTGAGTAGAGAAATCCTAGTCCTCTGACGCCTACAAAACCTAATCCCTAATCCCTAATTTCTTCCGGGTCACTGTCGGGTTACTCTCCTCCTCCCACTCCGCCCACGGCCCCACCTTCGGGCCCTGGCCACGCCCACGCTCCTGACGTCAATTTTCCAAGCCCTGCCGCGTTGAACTGGCCTATGGAAAGCCGCAGGCCCGCCCGAGCCCCATTAAGCCCCGCCTCGTGAGTCAACGCGTGGCGACGGCGATGGGGCCGTGGGGCTGCGTGGCGCTGCGGCTCGGGGCGTTGCTGTGGCGCCGGGCCTTCTCCCTGGGAGCGTGGCCCGCGGCGGCCGCGGGGCTCCGGCTTCGGCTGCTTTCCGTGGGGCGACTTCCGGTGGGACCGACGCTCGGCAAGGTCTGCCCGGCCCCCGACCGAGCGCGCGGCCCGCACGGCGGGCCGGGCCTGGAGAAGCGGGCGGAGGGAACAGCCGGCGAGGGGCGCCCGGAGTCAGGCACCGGAGGTACGGACGAGGAGGAGGGAGCCGGGTCCCAGCTAAAGAGGCTGAGTTCCTCTCTTTTTGCGTTTCTCATGGGGTCACAAAACTCCTACAGAGCAGAACTGGAAGGGACTGCAAAGGTTGTCGGCACCAACTTTGCATTTCACAGTGGGATCAAGAGATGGACTGAAGTCTCCCAAACCCCAGGCGTCTGTCCGAACGGCCACGTCGGACCCCTGGCATCACAACCTCACCGTCCTCATCCCCCTTCACACTGTCTAGGGTTCCGAGAAATGGACTTGTTGAGAATGTTGGGGCGTGAGGATTCTGAGGAAGAGCCAGGGTCTGGGGGCTCAGGGGTGCGTAAGAAGCGCTAATAGGAGATGGGGCCAATTTAAGAGCCTCTAAGTATTGTAAGCTTTTAGAAACTTGAGAGGTGGTAAACATATCACACCTGTGAAAGGATGAAGTATGAGAGGGAGAGGTTAGCCACTAGGGCCCTGGGAGTCAGCTTTAGAACTGAAGAGAGCTGTTAAGTCCACAGGCTCTTATACACCACGGTGAAGAGCTGAATATCTAAATCTCTAGAGGAAAAATAAAAAACAAAAAACGGTTTTCACAGATAATACAGTTGTTACATAACCCAGCTGGCATTGTAAGAAAACCTTGAGAGTTCAAAATGAGAATTGCTGTTAAAATTTTAACCCTCCGATTGGTAGATTTGGGGCCACACACTTACTCAGCTAGTTCTCAGTTTCTCAAATGAAGGTTGTGGACGGATACTACCCAAGAGCCCTTCCAGTTCACGGTTCTAGTTCTGTGACCCTTTGTGGCTGGAATTCAGTTTAATGTGCCCCAAGATATTACCACCTCCCCAAATTGTGCTTGTTCTCCTCTCCTTTTTAAAATTATTATTATTAACTATTATTATTATTATTATCGTTATTTATTTATTTTGGCTGTGTTGGGTCTTTGTTGCTCCGCATGGGCTTTCTCTAGTTGCGGCGAGCGGGGGCTGCTCTTCGCTGTGGTGCGCGGCCTTCTCACTGCGGTGGCCTCCCCTGTTGCAGAGCACGGGCTCTAGGCACGCGGCCCTCAGTGGCTGTGCCACGCGGGCCCGGCAGCCGTGGCACGCAGGCTCAGCAGTTGTGGTGCACGGGCTTAGTTGCTCCGCGGCATGTGGGATCTTCCCAGACCAGGGCTCGAACCCTGCATTGGCAAGGTGGATTCTTAACCACTGCGCCACCAGGGAATTCCCGTTTTCCTCTCTTTGAATAGCAGTTCTCTGCTTGATCTGTGTTACTCATTTCCTCAGGTACTAGATCAGAAAGCCGTTGTTGCTGATGTCTGGTTCTACTTGCATGCGCTAATAGGAAAGGATGTGTGTGGTGGCTGTCTGTGACCTGCGCACCCTTCCCATAAGTTGAGCAGTGCTATATGAAACCAGTGCCCAGCTGCAACTTCCAGGAGGCCTAAACACCTTCATGGAGGAGTGGTTTCGCTGTCAGCTGCCCGCATCTCTGGGTGCATATCGTGTCTGTCTTTACTTGGCCACCTGACAAAAGCAAATCTTTGTGCATTTCAGATCATACTGGTCCCAAGTTTGACATCGATATGCTGGTTTCACTTCTGAGGCAAGAAAATGCAAGAGACATTTGTGTCATCAAGGTTCCTCCAGAAATGAAATATACAGATTACTTTGTAATTGGTAGTGGAACTTCTACTCGACACTTACATGCCATGGCCTACTACATTGTGAAAATGGTAGGATGCTTTCTTTTTCTTTGGAACCTTTAACTTAATGGAATAGTGTCAATGCATCAGGCGGAAAAGCCACATTTAAAAACTAAACTCTAAGATTATATAAGAAGCCCAGATTTTTAGTATTTGCATGAGTGTTTTCTGTTCTTTGATAGTGAAAGTTATGGGGACCAATATCTAGCCTTAGTCGGTCAAGATATTTTACATTCTTGTCTCTTGTGACAAGAAAAATAATACAAGAAAAAAATTACCTGAGGCAGGCTAGTAGACAGTATAACCCAGAGGGATTTCTAGAGCAAAACTGTCCAGTGTGATACCCACTAGCCCCATGTGGCTATGTAATTATAAAATAAAACTAAAAATTCAGTTCTTCAGTTGTACTAGCCACATTTCAGGTGTTTGGTGGCCACATGTGGCTAATGGCTACCATACTGGACACAAATATAAAACATTTCCATAGTTGCAGAAATTTCTATTGGATAGTGCTGGCCTAGAGTTTAATTCAAATGTTTGAGTATGTCCAGTGTTCCCAGGCACGGTGCTGGGTATTGGGAAGACAAAAATTAAAAAGATTTCGTTCTTAACCCTCCAAATTCACAGGTCTAGTTGAGGAAAGAGAAGGAAGTTCACTTTCATACTTCTTTCACCCTGTTGAAAATTGGTCAGAGAGGGAACAGTTAAGACCAAAAGAATAGCTGGGATTGCCTAGAGAAGGGTGGTAAAATAAGGGGACTGAGAACAAAACCCTGGTGCAACATGGCAGAACAAAGGAAGATTCAAAAAGAGGGGGTAGTTGGAGAGACTAAGAGAACTAGGAGGGCATGGAGAAGTTAAAAGGCAGGATCCTAGGGTCTCTGTCAGATGTAATAGTAAGACAGAGTAAGACTTAAAAGTGACCGCTGGACTTGGAGATATAAAAAGAAAGAGATTTTTCAGAGAAAGTTTCTGTGGAAGAGCAAGGGAGGGGAATAGAAATTCCTTCTGCAAAAATTTTAGATGAGGGAGAAAAATGCAAGGTCAAAGTTTTGTTCTTGTTTGTGGTAAAATATTACATATTTTAGCCATTTTTAGGTGTACAGTTAAGTGATGTTAATTACATTCACATTGTTGTGCAACCATTACCACTATCCATCTCCAGAACGTTTTTCTGTTTTCATCTTGCAAAAAACTCTGTACACATTAAACAATAACTTCCCATTCTTCCTTCCCCCAGCCTCTGGCGTCCACCATGCTGCTTTCTGTCTCTGTGAATTTGACTACACTAATAAGTACCTCCTTGAGTGGAATCATACTCTAATTTTCCTTTTGTGACTGGCTTATTTCACTTAGCATAATATTTTTCAAGGTTCATCTATGTTGTAGCATGTGTCAGAATTTCCTTCTTTTTAAGACTGATTATTTTAATGTATGTATATACCACATTTTATCTTATTCACCCATTGGTGGGCATTTGGGTTGCTTTCACCTTTTGGCTATTGTGAATAATGCTGCCCTAAACATGAGTGTAGAAATATCTGTTCAGATCCCTGCTTTTAATTTCATAAGTGGAATTGCCAGATCATGGTAATTCTGTGTTTAATTTTTTGAGGAAGCATCACACTTTTACACAGTCGTTGCACCACTTTACATTCCCACCAGCAGTGCACAAGGGTTCCAATTTCTGTACATCCTCACCACTTGTTATTTTCGTTATTTTCTGGTTTGTTGATAATATTGATAGTAATCCTAATGAGAATGAAGTGGTACCTTGTTGTGGTTTTGATTTGCATTTCCCTAAATTAGTGATGTTGAGCATCTTTTCTCATGGTTATTAGCCATTTGTGTATATTTGGAGAAATGCCTATTCAGGTCCTTTGCCCATGTTTTAACCGAGTTTGTTTTTTTATTGTGAAGTTGTAGGAGTTCTCTGTATATTCTGGATATAAATCCCGTATCATCTATGTGATTTGCAAATATTTTCTCCCATTCTGTAGGTTGCCTTCTTACTCTGTTCATTGTGTCCTTTAATGCACCAAAGTTTTAAATTTTTCTGCTGTTGCCTTTGGTCTCATATCCAAGAAGTCATTGCCAAATCCAATGTCATGAAGCTTTTCTTTTTTTTTTTTGGATTACTTAATTTTTTTATTTTTTTGAATTTTAGAATTTTATTTTTTTATACAGCAGGTTCTTATTAGTTACCCATTATATATATATTAGTGTATATATGTCAATCCCAATCTCCCAATTCATCACACCATCACCTGCCCCCGCCACTTTCCCCCCTTGGTGTCCATATGTTTGTTCTCTACATCTGTGTCTCTATTTCTGCCCTGCAAACCAGTTCATCTGTACAGTTTTTCTAGATTCCACATATATGCATTAATATACAATTTTGTTTTTCTCTTTCTGACCTACTTCACTCTGTATGACAGTCTCTAGATCCATCCACGTCTCTACAAATGACCCAATTTCATTCCTCTATATGGCTGAGTAATATTCCATTGTATATATGTACCACATCTTCTTTATGCATTTGTCTGTCGATGGGCAATTAGGTTGCTTCCATGACCTGGCTATTGTAAATAGTGCTACAATGAACATTGGGGTGCATGTGTCTTTTTGAATTATGGTTTTCTCTGGGTATATGCCCAGTAGTGGGATTGCTGGGTCATATGGTAATTCTATTTTTAGTTTTTAAGGAACCTCCATATGTTCTCCATAGTGGCTGTATCAATTTACATTCCCACCAACACTGCAAGTGGGTTCCCTTTTCTCCACACCCTCTCCAGCATTTGTTGTTTGTAGATTTTCTGATAATGCCCATTATAACCAATGTGAGGTGATACCTCATTGTAGTTTTGATTTGCATTTCTCTAATAATTAGTGATGTTGAACAGCTTTTCATGTGCTTCTTGGCCATCTGTATGTCTTCTTTGGAGAAATGTCTATTTAGGTCTTCTGCCCATTTTTGGATTGGGTTGTTTTTATCTTTAATATTGAGATGCATGAGCTCTTTATATATTTAGGAGATTAACCCTTTGTCCATTGATTCGTTTGCAAATATTTTTTCCCATTCTGAGGGTTGTCTTTTCATCTTGCTTGTAGTTTCTTTTGCTTTGCAAAAGCTTTTAAGTTTTATTAAGTCCTATTTGTTTATTTTTGTTTTTATTTCCATTACTTTAGGAGGTGGATCAAAAAAGATCTTGCTGTGATTTATGTCAAAGAGCGTTCTTCCTGTGTTTTCCTCTAAGAGTTTTATAGCGTCCACTCTTACATTTAGGTCTCTAATCCATTTTGAGTTTATTTTTGTGTATGGTGTTAGGGAGCGTTCTAATTTCATTGTTTTGCGTGTAGCTGTCCTGTTTTCCCAGCACCACTTATTGAAGACACTGCCTTTTCTCCATTGTATATCCTTGCCTCCTTTGTCATAGATTAGTTGACCATAGGTGCGTGGGTTTATCTCTGGGCTTTCTATCCTGTTCCATTGATCTATATTTCTGTTTTTGTGCCAGTACCATATGGTCTTGATTACTTTAGCTTTGTAGTATAGTCGGAAGGGAGTCTGATTCCTTCAGCTCCATTTTTTTCCCTCAAGACTGCTTTGGCTATTCGGAGTCTTTTGTGTCTCCATACAGATTTTAAGATTTCTTGTTCTAGTTCTGTAAAAAATGCCATTGGTAATTTGATAGGGATTGCATTGAATCTGTAGATTGCTTTGGGTAGGATAGTGATTTTCACAATATTGATTCTTCCAATCCAAGAACATGGTATATCTTTCCATCTGTTTGTATCATCTTAATTTCTTTCATCAGTGTCTTATAGTTTTCTGCATACAGGTGTTTTGTCTCCCTAGTTAGGTTTATTCCTAGGTATTTTATTCTTTTTGTTGCAATGGTAAATGGGAGTGTTTGCTTAATTTCTTTTTCAGATTTTTCATCATTAGTGTATAGGAATGCAAGAGATGCCTGTGCATTAATTTTGTATCCTGCAGCTTTACCAAATTCATTGATTAGCTCTACTAGCTTTCTGGTGGCATCTTTAGGATTCTCTATGTATAGTATCATGTCTTCTGCAAACAGTGACAGTTTTACTTCTTCTTTTCCAATTTGTATTCCTTTTATGTCTTTTTCTTCTCTGAATGCCATGGCTAGGACTTCAAAACTATGTTGAATAATAGTGGTGAGAGTGGACATCCTTGTCTCCTTCCTGATCTTAGAGGAAACGCTTTCAGTTTTTCACCATTGAGAATGATATTTGCTGTGGGTTTGTCATATATGACCTTTATTATGTTGAGGTAGGTTCCCTCTGTGCCCACTTTCTGGAGAGTTTTTATCATAAATGGGTGTTCAGTTTTGTCAAAAGCTTTTTCTGCATCTATGTGATGATCATATGGTTTTTATTCTTCAATTTGTTAACATGGTATATCACATTGATTTGCATATGTTGAAGAATCCTTGCATCCCTGGGATAAATCCCACTTGATCATGGTGTATGATCCTTCTATGTGTTGTTGGATTCTGTTTGCTAGTATTTTGTTGAGGATTTTTGCGTCTATATTCATCAGTGACATTGGTCTGTAATTTTCCTTTTTTATACTATCTTTGTCTGGTTTTGGTATCAGGGTGATGGTGGGCTCATAGAATGAGTTTGGGAGTGTTCCTTCCTCTGCAATTTTTTGGAAGACTTTGAGAAGGATGGGTGTTAGGTCTTCTCTAAATGTTTGATAGAATTCACCTGTGAAGCCCTCTGGTCCTGGACTTTTGTTTGTTGGAAGATTTTTTTTTTTTTTTTTTTTTTTTCTTTTTGCGGTATGCGGGCCTCTCACTGTTGTGGCCTCTCCCGTTGCGGAGCACAGGCTCCGGACGCGCAGGCCCAGCGGCCATGGCTCACGGGCCCAGCCGCTCCGCGGCATATGGGATCCTCCCAGACCGGGGCACGAACCCGCATCCCCTGCATCGGCAGGCGGACTCTCAACCACTGCGCCACCAGGGAGGCCCTGTTGGAAGATATTTAATCACAGTTTCAATTTCATTGTGATTGGTCTGTTATTATTTTCTATTTCTTCCTGGTTCATTATTGGAAGGTTATACCTTTCTAAGAATTTGTCCATTTCTTTCAGGTTGTCCAATTTATTGGCATAGAGTTGCTTGTAGTAGTTTCTCAGGATGGTTTGTATTTCTGTGGTGTCTGTTGTAACTTCTTTTTCATTTCTAATTTTATTGATATGAGTCCTCTCCCTCTTTTTCTCCCTTTTTTTTGGCTAGTGATTTATCAATTTTGTTTACCTTCTCAAAGAACTAGCTTTTAGTTTTATTGATCTTTGCTATTGTTTTCTTTGTTTCTGTTTCATTTATTTCTGCTCTGAACTTTATGATTTCTTTCCTTCTGCTAACTTTGGGTTTTGTTTGTTCTTTCCCTAGTTCCTTTAGGTGTAAGGTTAGTTTGAGATTTTTCTTGTTTCTTGAGGTAGGATTGTATTGCTATAAAATTCCCTCTTAGAACTGCTTTTGCTGCGTCCCATAGGCTTTGGATCTTCATGTTTTCATTGTAATTTGTCTCTAGGTATTTTTTCATTTCCTCTTTGATTTCTTCAGTGATCTCTTAGTAACGTATTGTTTAGCCTCCATGTGTTTGTTTTTTACGTTTTTTTTCCCTGTAATTGATTTCTAATCTCATAGTGTGGTCAGAAAAGATGCTTGATATGATTTCAATTTTCTTAAAATTATTGGGGCTTGAATTGTGACCCAGGATGTGATCTGTCCTGGAGAATTGTCTGTGTGCACTTGAGAAGAAAGTGTAATCTGTTGTTTTTGGATGGAATGTCCTATAAATATCAATTAAATCTATCTGGTCTATTGTGTCATGTAAGCTTGTGTTTCCTGATTAATTTTCTGTTTGGATGATCTGTCCACTGGTTTAAGTGAGGTGTTAAAGTCCCCCACTATTTTTGTGTTACTGTCGATTTCCTCTTTTATAGCTGTTAGCAGTTGCTTTATGTATTGAGGTGCTCCTATGTTGGGTGCATATATATTTATAATTGTTATATCTTCTTCTTGGATTGATCCCTTTATCATTACGTAGTGGCCTTCCTTGTCTCTCATAACATTCTTTATTTTAAAGTTTATTTGATCTGATATGAGTATTGCTATTCCAGCTTTCTTTTGATTTCCATTTGCATGGAATATCTTTTACCATCCCCTCACTTTTCACTCTGTATGTGTCCCTAGGTCTGAAGTGAGTCTCTTGTAGACAGCATGGGTCTTGTTTTTGTATCCATTCAGTGAGCCTGGGTCTTTTGGTTGGAGCATTTAATCCATTCACGTTCAAGGTAATTATCAATATGTATGTTCCTATGACCATTTTCTGAATTGTTATGGGTTTGTTTTTGTAGGCCCTTTTCTTCTCTTGTGTTTCCCACTTAGAGAAGTTCCTTTAGCATTTGTTGTAGAGCTGGTTTGGTGGTGCTAAATTCTCTTTTGCTTGTCTGTAAAGCTTTTGATTTCTACATCAAATCTGAATGAGATCCTTGCTGGGTAGAGTAATCTTGGTTGTAGGTTCTTCCCTTTCATCACTTGAAGTATATCATGCCACTCCCTTCTGGCTTGTAGAGTTTCTGCTGAGCAGTCAGCTGTTAACCTTATGGGAGTTCCCTTGTATGTTATTTGTCATTTTTCCCTTGTTGCTTTCAATAATTTTTCTTTGTCTTTAATTTTTGTCAGTTGAATGACTATGTGTCTTGGTGTGTTTCTCCTTGGGTTTATCCTTCCTGGGACTCTGTGCTTCCTGGACTTGGGTGGCTATTTCCTTTCCCACGTTAGGGAAGTTTTCGACTATAATCTCTTCACATATTTTCTCGGGTCCTTTCTGTCTCCTCCTTCTGGGACCCCTATGATGCGAATGTTGTTGCATTTAATATTGTCCCAGAAGCCTCTTAGGCGGTCTTCATTTCTTTTCATTCTTTTTTCTTTATTCTGTTCCACGGCAGTGAATTCCACCATTCTGTCTCCAGGCCACTTACCTGTCTTCTGCCTCAGTTATTCTGCTATTGGTTTCTTCTAGTGTATTCTTCATTTCAGTTATTGTATTGTTCATCTCTGTTTGTTTGTTCTTTAATTCTTCTAGGTCTTCGTTAAACATTTCTTGCATCTTCTCGATCTTTGCCTCCATTCTTTTTCCAAGGTCCTGGATCATCTTCACTATCATTATTCTGAATTCTTTTTCTGGAAGGTTTCCTATCTGCACTTCATTTAGTTGTTTTTCTGGGGTTTTATCTTGTTCCTTCATCTGGTACAATAGCCCTCTGCCTTTTCATCTTGTCTCTCTTTCTGTGGATGTGGTTCTTGTTCCACAGGCTGCAGGATTGTAGTTCTTCTTGCTTCTGCTGTCTGCCCTCTGGTGGAAGAGGCTATCTAAGAGACTTGTGCAAGTTTCCTGATGGGAGGGACTGGTGGTGGGTAGAGCTGGGTGTTGCTCTGGTGGGCAGAGCTCAATAAAACTTTGTCTACTGATGGGTGGGGCTGGTTTCCCTCCCTGTTGGTTTTTTGGCCTGAGGCGACCCAACACTGGAGCCCACCCGGCTCTTTGGTGGGGCTAATAGCAGACTCTGGGAGGGCTCACACCAAGCAATACTTCCCAGAACTTCTGCTGCCAGTGTCCTTGTCCTCACGGTGAGCCACAGCCACCCCCCGCCTCTGCAGGGGACCCTCCAACACTAGCAGGTAGGTCTGATTCAGTGTCCTATGGGGTCACTGCTTCTTCCCCTGGGTCCCGATGCGGACACTACTTTGTGTGTGCCCTCCAAGAGTGGACTCTTTGTTTCCCCCAGTCCTGTTGGAGTCCTGCAATCAAATCCCACTAGCCTTCAAAGTCTGGTTCTCTAGGAATTCCTCCTCTTGTTGCCGGACCCCCAGGTTGGGAAGCCTGGCGAGGGGCTCAGAACCTTCACTCCGGTGGGTGTACTTCTGTGGTATAAGTGTTCTCCAGTTTGTGAGTCACCACCCAGCAGTTAGAGGATTTGATTTTATTGTGATTGTGCCCCTCCCACCGTCTCATTCTGGCTTCTCCTTTTGTCTTTGGTTGTGGGGAATCTTATTTTTGGTGAGTTCCAGTGTCTTCCTGTCGATGATTGTTCAGCAGTTAGTTGTGATTCTGGTGCTCTTGCAAGAGGGAGTGAGTGCACATCCTTCTACTCTGCCATCTTGAACCAGTCTTATCCACTGTGTTTTCTTCTAAGATTTTTATAGTTTTAGGTTTCATGTTTAGGTCTTTGGTATTCAGTTAGTTTTTGTAGATGGTGTCAGATAAAGACTCCAGCTTCATTATCTTGCATGTAGATAATCTAGTTTTCCCACTACTTATTTGTTGAAAGGACTGCCTTTCCCTATTGAATGGACTTGGCACCCTTGTTGAAAAATCATTTGACCATATGGGCTCTTTATTTTATTCCAGTGGTCTATAAGTTTATCTTAATCACTGTTTTGATTACTGTAGCTTTGTAGTAAGTTTTTAAATCAAGAAAGTTGAGATCTTCAACTGTGCTCTTCCCTTTCAAGATTGTTTTTGGCTATTTGGGGTCTCTTTAGATTACATATAAATTTTAGGATGGAGTTTTCTATTTCTACAAAAAAAAAGTCTGGGATTTTGATAGAGATTGATTGTATTGAATCTGTAGATAAAGTCTTAACAATATTGTGTTCCAGTTCATGGATACAGGGTGTCTGATTATTGGTGGCATCTTTGCAACGTTTTGTAGTTTTCAGTGTATGAGTCTTGCTTCCATGGTTATGTTTATTTCTAAGTATTTTATCCTTTTTGATTCTATTGTAAATAGAAGTATTTTCTTTTTTAAAAATATTTATTGATGGCTGAGTTGGGTCTTCGTTGCTGCACGCGGGCTTCCTCTGGTTGCAGTGAGCGGGGGCTACTCTTCATTGTGGTGTGCAGGCTTCTCATTGCGGTGGCTGTCTTGTGGAGCACAGGCTCTAGGCGCACGGGCTTCAGTAGCTGTGGCATGCAGGCTCAGTAGTTGTGACTCGCAGGCTCTAGAGCGCAGGCTCAGTAGTTGTGGCGCACGGACTTAGCTGCTCTGCGGCATGTGGAACCTTCCCCGACCAGGGCTCGAACCCGTGTCCCCTGCATTGGCAGGCGGATTCTTAACCATTGTGCCACCAGGGAAGTCCCGGAATTGTTTTCTTAATTTTCTTTTCAGGTTGCTTATTAAGTGTACAGAAACGCAACTCATTTTGGGGTTTTGATCTAATATTCTACAACTTTGCCGAATTCATTTTTTCTAACAGGTTTATTTGGGTGCAATCTTTAGGGTTTTCTTTTCTTTTTTAAAATAAATTTATTTATTTATTTATTTATGGCTGTGTTGGGTCTTCGTCGCTGCATGCAGGCTTTCTCTGGTTGCGGCGAGCAGAGGCTACTCTTTGTTGTGGTGCGCAGGCTTCTCATTTCAGTGGCTTCTCTTCTTGCGGAGCACGGCCTCTAGGCGTGCAGCCTTCAGTAGTTGTGGCACGCGGGCTCTAGAGCGCAGGCGCAGTAGTTGTGGCGCACAGGCTTAGTTGCTCCGCGCCATGTGGGTTCTTCCTGGGCCAGGGGTCGAACCCGTGTCTCTTGTGTTGGCAGGCGGATTCTTAACCACTGCGCCACCAGGGAAGCCCTAGGGTTTTCTACGTATTAAGAGCATGTCGTCTGCAAACTGAGACAATTTTATTTCTTCCTATCCAATTTTGTTACTTTTTTTCTTTTGTTTTCCCTTGCTCTAAATGCCATGGCTAGAACTTCCAGTACTGTGTTGAATAGAAGGTGGCAAAAGTGGGCATTCTTGTGTTGTTCCTGATCTGAGAGGAAAAACTTTCAGTTTTTTGCCATCAAGTATGATGATAGCTAATCGCTGTGGGCTCTTCATGTATGGCCTTAATTACCTTAAAGTAGGTTTGTTTTTTTTTTTCCTCATCTCTGTTGAGTTTTTATCATGAAAGGGTATTGAACTTTGCCAAATGCTTTTTCTGCATAAATTTGAAATGATCCTGTGGTTTTCATCTTTCATTTTGTTAATGTGGTTTATTACATTGATTTTTAAAATTAATTTATTTTTGGCTGTGTTGGGTCTTTGTTTCTGTGCGTGGGCTGTTTCTGGTAGTGGCAAGTGGGGGCTACTCTTCGTTGCGGTGCGCAGGCTCCTCATTGTGGTGGTCTCTCTCGTTGCGGAGCACATGGGCGCGTGGGCTTCAGTAGTTGTGGCATGTGGGCTCAGTAGTTGTGGCTCATGGGCTCTAGAGCACAGGCTTTCGTAGGTGTGGCGCACGGAGTTAGTTGCTCCATGGCATGTGGGATCTTGCCAGACAAGGGCTCAAACCCATGTCCCCTGCATTGGCAGGTGGATTCCTAATCACTGTGCCACCAGGGAAGTCCCTACATTGGTTTTTTCATGTGGAATCATCCTTACATTCCAGGAATAAATCCCATGTGGTGTTGATATATAATTCTTTGAATGCGGTATTGAATTAGGTTTGTTAGTATTTCATTCAGGATTTTTCCATCAGTATTCATCAAGGATATTGGTCTGTAGTGTTTTCTTATAGGGTCTTTGTCTGGTCTTGGTATCAGGTTAATGCTACTCTCATAGAATAAGTTAGGAAGTGTTGCCACATCCTCAGTTTTTTGCAAGAGTTATAGCAAAATTTGATGTTAGCTTATCTTTAAGTATTTGGTAGAATTCACCAGTGAAGAAGCCATGTGGTCCAGGGCTTTTCTTTGTTGGGAGGTTTTTTTCCTTCCTTCTTCTCTGTGTGTTCTTTTCTCTATACCCCACCCTTTCGTTTGAGATACAGTTGTGTTGGGAGATTTTTGATTAATGACTCAATCCTGTTCCTATTATTGAATAGGGCTATTCATACTTTGTTTCTTCATGATGCAGTCTTGGTAGGTTGTGTGTTTCTAGGAATTTGTCCATTTATTCTGGGTTTTCCAGTTTGTTGTGTCTCTAATGTCTCCTCACTTATTTCTGATTTTAGTTATCTGGGGGTTTATTGGTCAATTTTGTTGATCTTTCTGAAAAACGAAATCTTGGTTTCATTGATTTTTGTCTATTTTGTTTTAATTTGGTCATTGACTTCAGTTAGTTTCAGTTAGTTTTTGTAGATGGACAGTAGGACAGTAGGTCCTAATAAGGACAGTAGGTCATTATTAGTTATCTATTTTATATATAGTAGTGTGTATGTATCAATCCCAATCTCCCAATTTGTCCACCCCCGCCCATCCCCCCGCTTTTCCCCCCGGTAACCATAAGTTTGTTTTCTACATCTGTGACTCTATTTCTGCTTTGTAAATAAGTTCATTTGTACCATTTTTTTTTAGATTCCACATATAAGCGATATCATGATACTTGTCTTTGTCTCTCTGACTTCATTTAGTGTGATAATCTCTAGGTCCATCCATGTGGCTGCAAATGGCATTATTTCTTTCTTTTTTATGGCTGAGTAATATTCCATTGTATATAGGTACCACATCTTCTTTATCTGCTCCTGTGTCAATGGACATTTAGGTTGCTTCCATGTCTTGGCTATTGTAAATAGTGCTGCAGTGAACATTGGGATGCATGTGTCTTTTTGCATTACGGTTTTCTGTGGATATATGCCCGGGAGTGGGCTTGCTGGATCATATGGTAGTTCTATATACGTCTATATTTATATATCTATCTATATCTATATCTGTATCTCTGAAGATAGGTTTTTTGACCATGCTGCATGGTGTGCAGGATCTCAGTTCCCCACCCAGGGATTGAAGCCACACCCCTGCAGAGTGTTAACCACTGGACTGCCAGGGAAGTCCCTCATGTGGTAGTTCTGTATTTAGTTTTTTGAGGAACCTCCACACTGTTCTCCATAGTGGCCATACCAATTTACATTCCCACCAACACTGTAGGAGGGTTCCCTTTTCTCCACATCCTCTCCAGCATTTATTTACTTATTTAAATTAACTTTTATTGGAGTATAGTTGAGTTACAGTGTTGTTAGTTTCTGCTGTACAGCAAAGCGAATCAGTTATACATATACATATATCCACTCTTTTTTAGATTCTTTTCTCATATAGGTCATTACAGCGTATTTGAGTAGAGTTCCCTCAATACTCTTATTCTTACAGTCAGTACTTATTAGTTATTTATTTTATATGTAGTATCTGCAGTATATGTCTATCCCAGTCTCCCAATTTATCCCCCCCCCCCGATAACCATAAGTTTGTTTTCTATATCTGTGACTGTTTGTTTTGTAAATAAGGTCATTTGTACCTTTTAGATTCCACATATGTGATATTATGTATTTGTCTCATTTACTTCACTCAGTATGATAATCTCTAGGTCCCTGTTGCTGCAAATGGCATTATTTCATTCTTTTTTTATGGCCAAGTAACATTCCATTGTATATATGTACCACATCTTTATCCACTCCTCTATGGACAGTTCAGTTGCTTCCATGTCTTGGCTTTTGTAAATAGTGCTGCAGTGAACATTGGGGTGCATGTGTCTTTTTGAATTATGGTTTTCTCTGGATATATGCCCAGGAGTGGGATTGCTGGGTCATATGGTAATTCTATTTTTAGTGTTTTAAGGAACCTCCATATGGTTCTCCATAGTGGTTGTATCAATTTACATTCCCACCAACAGTGCAAGAGGGTTCCCTTTTCTCCACACCCTCTCCAGCATTTATTATTTGTCGATTTTTTGATGGTGCATTTCCTAGTTCTTTAAGGTATAATTCATGTTGTTGATTTGGGAACTATTTTTTTCATGTAAGCATATACAGCTATACATTTCCTTCTTACTGCTGCTCTCACTGCACTCTATAACTTCATTTGTCTCAAGATATTTTCTAATTTCCCTTGTGATTTCTTCTTTGATCAGTTGTTTAAGGTAATAAAACAATTGATTTCCACATATTTGTGGATTTTCTAGTTTTATTTCTAGTTCATTTCATTGTGATCAGAAAATATACTTTATATGAGTTTAATCTTTGAATTTATTAAGACTTGTTTTGTTGCCTAACATATGATCTATCCTGGAGAATGTTCCATGTGCACTTGAGAAAAATGTGTATTCTGCTGTTGTTGGGTAGAATGTTCTGTTAATGTCCATTAGGTTCAATTGGTCTGTAGTGCTGTTCAAGTTCTCTATTTCCTTATTGATCTTCCATCCATTAATGCAAATGGGGTATTGAGTCTGCTGTATTACTGGGTTGCTATCTATTTCTCCCTTCAATTTTGTCAATATTTATTTCATATATTTAGGAGCTCTGATTTTTGGTGCATGTTTCTAATTGTTATGTCATCTTGGTTGGTTGACCCTTTTATCATTATATAATGTCCTTGTCTTGTAATAGTATTTTTTTTCTAACATTAGTGTATTTGTTGTTTTAGACCATACATGGAATCTGCTGGGAATAGAGATTATGGGATGATAATATCCCATTAACACTGTCATGAAAGTAGATGAGATGGAATCATTAGAACTGAGAAGACCTAGCCTTAAAACAGGAAGGCAGCATCTGTCTCCCCTGAGAGGGAAAGGAAGCTGGGATGGACAGAAGGGATGATGTATGTGAGAAGTGGATATTGAGAGAGTTTAGGCCTGCCTCTGAGGCACCTTGGTAAATGAGTGAGGTGGCCCTGTCAGAAGGGTTTGGGCAGGAGGATGCAGGAGAGAGGTGTAGGAGGTGGGTAGGATTTAAGGGGGAAAAAAGTTTCCCTATGTTTATATTAAGGGCCATGGTGTAGCTGTGAGGAATGAATAAGTTAGTTGCCAAATTAAGACCAAGAAAAATACCCCCAGATGCTCAATAAGAACAGAGATTTCCCCTATCCTCTTCCCCTTTAATATGTGATCTGGCTTTTTTCAGTACAAATACCTGAAACGTAAAAGTGAGCCCCATGTTAAGATCGAAGGGAAGGACACTGATGACTGGCTCTGTGTGGACTTTGGTAAGTTATTTTGGCACATTCTACAGAAAAATATTTGATATTGCACTAATCTTGAACTATTTTCAGTTGTAAAAGGACTGAGATCTCAGTGTTTCTCCACATACATTTTTCTTTTTAACTTTAGAATTTTATTTTTTTATACAGCAGGTTCTTATTATCTCCACATACAATTTTTGAAGTGTGTCTAAAATAAGTTTTCTTATAACTTAGTTGGTCTTATTCACATGTGAAATCCTCATCTCACATGGTATGTATGTAAGTTGCCATACAGGTCAGAAAGCTGGTGGAGAACGGGATGGATAACATGGGAGAGATCCCCTAGTGGTGGTGGAAGGCACCTTGGGGTACACATAACCTTGGCCTTAAATAACTCAGATAAGGTGAAGGGCGTTCTAGGCACAGGGAAGGACAAGAGCAGAGGACTAGAATTTTGGAAAGATTTAACAAATTTGGGTATTAACACATACATAGTTTCAAAGTATTTCCCCAAAAGACAGTTAATACAAAGGGACAAACAGTAACTGAAGAACTGTGAAGGGTCTGAGATTTTATCTTACGTGTAAGCCAACAAGTTAGTCAAGGTTTGATGAAGCACGGTTTGTTACTCAGCAATAGCAGTAGCCAGCATCAAGCACCATTTTTGCACCAGGGTCCCTGAGCAACACAGGACCAGATGACACCTTCACACAAAGTTCTAAGAGAAGAACCCTGAGATTAGGGTATCTACATCTTTTATAATGGGCAGGAAGCAGGCCTGCATTTGCTCTGGTGGAAAACACTTTTTCGGCCAAGGCTGTATGTCAGGGTTTCTCAGCCTTGCCACTATTAACATTTTCGGCCAGGTAATTCGGGTGCCGAGGAATATTCTGTGCATTGTAGGATGTTCTCCTCTCCACCCCCCCGAACCATGAAACTCAAAAATGTCCCTTATTGGAAACCACTGCTGTAAGCATCCTTGCACTTGGACCCGGAGGGAGACGGTAGTTCTGAGGATATTTGCCAACAGCCGTAAACATACCGAGTCCAGAACAAACGCCTGTCAGTGCTTTGCTCACAGGCTGTGCAGAAATGTGATGATACCCTTGAAGGACTGTCTCCCAAGCGAACCCCATCACGAGTAGTGTTACATACGGACATCATATACCTCCTGTATGATGCACTGAGAAAAGCACAGCATCACTTCTGTGGTGTTTTTGCTGGATGGTGTCCACAATTTGCATTTCTAACAAGTTCTCAGGTAATGCTAATCTGGGGTTCACACTTTGAGAACCACTGTTTTAAATGTCACACAGGTTTGTGAGATCACAAGGGTAAAAGCAAATGAACTGCTTCTTCATTGTAAGTCTTATCTGTCCTTGATAGGCAGCATGGTGATTCATTTGATGCTTCCAGAAACCAGAGAAACCCACGAATTAGAGAAATTATGGACCCTTCGTTCTTATGATGACCAGTTAGCTCAGATAGCACCTGAGACCTTACCTGAAGACTTCATTCTTGGAATAGAAGATGACACTTCATCTCTGGCTCCTGTGGAGTTTAAATGTGAATAAAATGGTATGAACTGCTTTAGTCATTTCAGATTTGGATTGAGTCACTTATAACTCCTAAACCCTGCCTAGCTGGTTGTTGTCAAAACAAGTCTTATCTATGGACACTAATCCTAACTGACACATGGAAATTGCAGGTAAGTGAGCTACTTCTCACCCTGTGAATCAGTACATTCAAACTAAAATTAATATATTGTCTTTGTTCCTGAGATCTCAGCAGGATTTCCTGGAAGTTGAATTGGCCCCTGTGTTTTACTTGAGCTCTCAGAGTTTATTTTTATTTTATTTTTTGCTGACAAAGCAAGAGACTTTTTTAGGAAGGGGCACCCAGGTGGAGAGCAGGAGGGTAAAGGAACCCAGGACTGCTCCACCACATGGCTCACAGTCTCGTGTTTTATGGGAATGGTGTTAGTTTCTGGGTTGTCTCTGGCCAATCATTCTGACTCGGGGTCCTTCCTGGTGGTGCGCGCATTGCTCAGCCAAGGTGAATTCCAGTGAGAAGGATTCTGGGAGGTTGGCAGGACATATAGACTGAAGTCTCCTCTCTCCTTTTGACCTTTCCTGAATTCTTCCAGTTGGTAGTAGCTTGTTAGTTCTGCATTCCTTACCAGGACCTCCTGTTTAAGATAACTCATGCAGGTGGTTACTATGTTGCCTGGCCAGGGCAGGCAGTTTCAGTGTTTCCCCTAACAACTCCTCCCTGAGAGACTTCATACTCAAGATAATTCTTGGGAATTGGAGTGGAGGTCTCTTTCTTCTGTAAGTACTTCCTGTTGAGAGTTGGCGTAGTCCCGCCTGGTAGAGTAGAAGTCTCTCTCTACCTGATCTAAATTGAGGTATTCTGTGCCTGAAACTGGCGATCATCCTTGTAGTAACAGCAGTTTAGCTGAAACTGTTGGACCCAGTTGGGGATGAACCTTGTACAGTTGAAACAGACAAGGGCCTAACAGGATGGTCATCGCCAGGCCCAGACAAGGCAGGCAAAATTGGGGGTGAGGGCTGCAGGGTGTGTGACTTTCTTCTGATTGATGGGTAGTGAGGTAACAGGACAGTCAGCCTGCAGTTACCATCGTCCACCTGGGTGGGGGCCTTAGTTCCTGCAGAACTCAAAGATGTTGTTATGCATACTCCTTGAGGCGAACCAGGACCCTGCCCCAAGGCTGTACACTACTTGACTGCTCCTCCCCTGTTGTTGCATCCCTTCCCTTCCCTGATTAGCAACTGTTTGAATCTGCCCTTTGGAACTCAGGGAAGGTCAAGGAGGCTGAGTGAAGCCTATATCCTACAAACAAGAAACGGGACACAGAAAGGATTTGCATCCTGGAGCCCCCCCCCCCCCAGTCCTGCCCAGTTCCAGTTCAGGGAACTAACTGGGCGACAACAGTGCTGGCCACTTCCTGCTACGATAGGGCATAGTCCTGCCTCAATTTGGAGAATAGACACTGGACTGGAAATGCTTCTGATTCCCAGATCTGAGTCTTGTATGATTAAAATCTTCATCCCTTGGTCTGCCACTTTGGTGTAACAGACCCAATCAGAAGTAGCTGGAGGAGTGACAACAGGATTTTAATAGGCAAAATAAACGTCATTTCTTTTCAGGAGAATAAGCCTGAAACACGGTTTGGACCTGGTGCTTTGGGGAGACTTGTAGCCACGTAGCCGGTTGTCTAGTTTTATTGAGGTAGGTTTTAACTTTTAATGTAGTATTAACACATAGGTAACAGGTGCTATTGGTCATCAAACATGTCTCTTCTTTTTGTTAATGTATGATCTAAAGCAATTCCGTTGTCTAAAAATGTAATAGTTACAAGAGGAGACCTTTAAAAAGTAAGGCTGCAGTTCAGTTACCAGCTGCCAGCAGACATTATTTTGAGAACGGCTGGTGGCATCCAAGTCTGACACAGCTCAGAAAACTCAAGTTCTTAGCAATACAAGGATTTGCCTGAAATCACACCCACAATGCCATCTAGTTTTTTCTTGGATGTCTAAACCATAGCTACTCCATTTTGACTCTTAATGGTAATATTCCCCTTAATAGCCAAAGCAGATGTCACCATTAATGATGTTAGTGTTTCTCTAGGTATGAGAAGACGCAAGAATCTGGGCCCATAAAATCTTCTCCTGAAAATATCTAACTATCTATCTGAAGGCCTGTTCTGCCAGTTTTTCCCAGAGCACAGAGTGCCTCGTCCCTGTTCTACACTCTGAACTCCTTTTCAGGGGGTGTTGAAGGTCAGCAGCTGCAGCAGCCCGTGATTTAATCTTTGTAGAGGCAGACAGCAAGCGCCAATGGTGAGTGCCAAGTTCCAGTCAGCAGGGCCCCTTCATGGTCATAAATTTGACCATGGTTTTTGGGGGGCATTTCATTCCCCAGTGCTAGGAATGCTCATTCCCAGGCCTAGCAAAGTGTTTTCCGAGTTGAAGTTTAAATCTTATTCTGTAGAATAGTACAGCCAAAAATTTTTTTTTAAATATAGCAGAAAACATAACCACCCCACTGGTCCTGTAACATAAAACCTTTAGTTCTCAGTTCATATGCAACAGTATTATCTAGGTTCACAGTAAGGACATTGGTAGATACTGGTGCCTGCCTTGAGATTGACAGAACATTACTAAAAATCTTACACTTTGACCAAATTCAGGACATTCACATTAATTTGAAAAGCCAAAAATACATACTACACAGCAGGCTGCACCTGATAATGAAACACTTTATTCTGCATCAAGGTATCTGGAAAATGAAGCTGCATTTGGGGCACGTTACAGATGAGGAATGATCCATATGTGGTGAGTACAAAACTCAATTACAACAGAATTATTTCCTAGTATTACCAGATACTCCATTACCAATGCTTAATTGAAAGTAAAACATGATTTGCCACACTAGAAGGCTAGAAGTGAAACATGACAGAATTTAAACAGGCAGATATAAATGTAGCACCTATCTGTATTTAAAAAAAAAAAAGTTGGAAAAATCAAATACTGAGGAAGAGCTCTGGCCTTAAGCACATTTTACCCAAAATCCAACCAGAAAGCCAGTCCATTACTTTTTTTTTTTAAAGCAATTCATTGTATGGAAGAAAATGATGAATGCTAGATGAATTCAGTGACAAAAAGGGCACTTTTTGGCTAAAACTACAAAATAAACTGATTTTCTGAAAACATTTAGGAAAACATTTCAAGTCATTTTCAAAATGTTTAAATGATACAGTGATCTTCAGAAAAACTTACCCAGTCTGTAGAAATTCATCTTGAAATACAAATGAAGCAAAATGATTTAAGGGTTATTATATATGCCCTTCAGATCAGTATAATATGATGACTGTGATCATTTAATGAACAAAAGAAACACAATTCTGAGAGCAGTGTGGCCTTGGAGACCACCCACACCCACATAACTGTACATACCAGGCTTTGCCATCAAGGTAGGGAATGGGCGAATGCGTTCAGTATCAAAGGTCAAATGTATTATATCACAGTCATTCAAATTATATTCCAAAAGTTGTTCTTGTATTTTTCTACCTTTTGACTTATTTTCAAATAACTGGTTGCAGAGAATACAGAAATCCTGCTGCAATTTATGTAATATTCTAGGTGGCCTTTCATTCTTCTTGATTTATCATTGCTTAAAATCTTCAAAATAGCTTAGTGTGAGGCTCATGACAGTGCCTGGCACAGGGAGATGTAGCCTTTCTATTGCCTTTAAACACTGTCACACCGTCTGACTGCCCCATTGGTCTTCACAAAGCAATTCTTTTGGGGTCTGCTCCAAGCATAGACCAACTGGTCTGAAATATATTGGCAAACTAAGCATCCTGTAAGGCAAGCTGAAGCTTTCTTCTTGCCAGTCAATTTAAAGTTCACAGGAGCTGCATGTCTCCATAGATACACTTGCTTTAGGTAGTGATAGTCAAAAGCACAAAGCATTTATGCATTCAATCACATAGCCAAACAAAAAAACCCTGAAGTCTCCTGAAGCCATTTATTAAAACTAGCCGTTCCAAAACCTCCTGCAGCCACTTTGCTCTGTTAGTACCATCAAAAACTTCCCTACCATAAACAAAAAAATAAATGGTATTTGCTGCTCTCCAAATATAGGCACTGCTCCGTATCACTGAACATTTACTGGATTTTCCAACTAATAACTGTCAAAAGCCTCAAAAAACCTGAAATTAATTTTCCAGCTTTACTGTCACCAGCCAGAAGTAAAATTTTTTTCTCAGTTATTTGCCTGTTAGCTAATTTTATTTTTTAAAAAACAGTTGGACTTATCTTTATAAAGTATATAAAATTTTCAGAAAAAAACAAAACAATTTTGCTTTCATTGCATTACTGAATACCTGAGGTAGTTGAGTAAAAATGCACATTTAATACCCCTGCCAACACCATTCAGCACTTCCCTTAGGTTATTTGTGTTAGTGTTAGATAAAACTGAGAACAGTTTTTCTATGCTAACAGCTTAACATTTAAGTTCTTGTAATAATTCTATTCTGATCCAATTTTAATAATTGGACATAGGAGCAATCTATCTTTATTTATTTGATGAATTTAGTAAATGCACCATTAAGCCAATTTCTGGCATTATGGGGGAATGAATATTAAGAAAAATTAGAATATTTGTTATACTGAGAGTACAACAAAAGGGAAGTGCAGAGCTCCTCTCTTTCCCTCCCTCACCCCCTAATTTTTTTCTTTTTTTAAAGCTGGGTGTCATACATTTCAGAGAGCATAAAGTATACATTCTCACAGAGACAGGAGTTCGAAAGTTGCCTGGTCCTCAGAAACAACCGGCTAGGTAGAAACTTGTGCATGTGACTCTGGATAGGGGTTCAGCGCCCATCTGTTGGTTAAGCAGTCTGTCTTTGGTTTGGCATCTGCCTCTGCGGCGGGCCGTCTCCTGAGCCTTCACTTCCGTCTCGACTGAGGTGGTCCGCTTTGCAGAGCTTTCTGCTGTTGGTGCTGCTTTACCTGAGTCAGAATTTCCTGAATTTTTCTCTGGGCAACCTGCAGTAGGAGAGAGCTTTGAAATTTACACCTGATCAGGTATGACCAAAAGTTAAGTTACTCTTCCACTGCAACAACTTCAAATTGAAATTTATTTGAAGATTAAAGATACATACTTATTAGTTTCCTAGCAGAGTCTCTGAAATCACCTGCTAAAAGGGGGATTAAAAGTGTTAAGCACCAAGCAGCCTGAAATATTTATATGACATGGGGACACGCGTGGGAGGAGGATCACTCAGGAAGAAGAAAGCAGCAGAAGAGCTCACTTATCACACTAGAGCCCACTTGCCTGGCAAGCATAGAAGTGACCAGTTATTTTGACGACCACTTGGTCATTCTCATCAGGCGTCTGGTCACGAGGGACAACAACTTCTGCACTTGACAAATTCTGGAGCTCATTCACCTGAAGGAGATAAATACAAATCATGTTAAGTGGAGTTGTTCTCCTTTTTTTTTTTTTTTTTAAATGACCATTTCCTTACTCTGTACCAAAATACTGAGCTTTGGCTTTATATTTATAATCTCATCTCATAATACTAATAATTATATCAGTTTATCAGTATTATCCCCATTTCAAGATAATTAAAACTAAGCCTTAGTGAAAGAAACTGACTCGCCCACAGTTGCATAAGTTAAATTGTAAATAGCTTTGAAAATGACTTGGAAGTTTTATGTGTTAGAAACTGGAAACCATTTGCTTTTTTCAGTTACAGAGGTATAAGTTATAAATGTAGATGAAATTTTTTGAAGTTTCTTTTCATGTCATTAAGTGTTTGCACAATAAAAGTAAAAAGCTGATGTATATCAACAGAAAATGCAAAATGCCCCTTATAAATATGAGACAGTTCTCCCATACGAAGTGGTCTGAAAGAGACGCTCTGCTTTCACTGGTAGCTGACACCAACACTCAGGAGGAACAGAAGGCAGTCTTCTCCAAACCTTGGCCCAGACGGTCCTGCTTTTTATAAGTTAGCCAAAATTTAGGGACTTGGAACTCCTAAGTACCTTTCAACGCTTTCCCTTTCATACCACTGCACAGGTTTTGCTGAAGTACTTGCCGTTTTGCCTCCTTTTCCAATAACTCTGCCAGCAGCAAAGGATGGCACTCTGATGTGAGCTTCAAGTTTCACCTCTTCTTTAGGACTAACAAAGTTTTCTTCTTTAATTTTTCCATAAATTCTTCCCTGAGCCTACAGATGAGAACATATCTCATCAGTGTCATTCATGTAGGAAACGCAAAAAGGTCCATTAACTTTAATGATGGCCCGGATCCACTGGAACAGACCTTTGCAGTGATACATCTGCATTTGATAGATTGTGGAACGTTGCACAAGAGGTGGAAAAGTAAGGAAGTCCTAGAAAAGGTTGACAACAATAATAACTGTACATCACAGATGAGGCAATTGAATGATTGATGAAATAAGATTAAACCATATTCTTCTGACAAAAACGGTTAAAGGCAATAAGTTAGCAGTCAGCGTAACTAAAATAAATAAATTTTTACAAATGACCATTTGCTCTCCAGTCTTGAAAGGTAAAACCTCTCCTGCTGGCAATAAGATAGTAACTGTGTTTTTCTTGAGTAAAGGGGACTGCAGAGGAACTACAGAGCCACCTATGCGAGGCTCACAAGAAGCTAAGCCGCTGTCTAAATGGGCCAGCAAGGAATTTTCTAGTTAAACATTTCTTCATCTTAGCCAGATGGTTTCTACTTCGACTAAGGCTACAAAATCAAGTTAACATACACATCTGACAGTTATAGTCAAACACATCCTGTCACTTGCTGCATACAACTAGAAGTTATACATAATAAACCTCTCCTATTAGTACAACCATTAACTTGCCCTGGTATACACCAAAGGAGAAAGAAGTCAGAGTTGGTTTCATCTGACAAGCTGCCACAGCAGAGAACAAAAAAGTACCCAACACGTTTTCATTGGTGCAGAAATGATAAGTTCACTTTACAGCAAAAGAAAGTACATCTTAGCACCCTATCTTCCATTCATCCTCAAAGTCTCAGGCTACAGATGTAGCTATCAACACAGTCAAAGGACGCAACGGATTGTCCTCCGAAACAAGCTCTTGAATTCTTAAGAAAAAATATGGGTTAGGAGGTTTACTATTACTTAGATGTCTAAAATAAAATAATTTATTTGTAATTATCACTGATCACATAAATGACATTTAAGCATTATAGCTTTTCTAAAATGTCCCATTTAAGACAACTGAACAACACAGGCATAGGAGGATACAGGGAAACAGACTCTGAATTCCCTAGCATACAAGCATTATGAAAATTGCAAGATAGTTAATTCCATTTATAGAATAATAAGACCATAATTGACGTTTGTATTTGTCTTTTAGTATTTCATACTAAAAGTGACTGGCTCTGTAAGTCTGGGATAGGAAGCAATTTTCAGCATCTCTGAGTTTTGATCTGAACTGCCTGGACCACAAGGCTGGCATGAGGAAGTAAATTTCTTGACCCAAGTTTGAGGCTAGGCAACTACCCCACATCTCAAAGCACCTCCTTTTGTTTCCTGTTCTTCATGCAATGAAGGGAAAACTTCAGATTTTTAGTGAAAAATAGAGGTCAAAGAAAGTGATGGTTTAAAAGGAGGGAAGAAGTGGGCACTTGTTAACTTAGCCACATTTTAGAGCTAAGAGAAGTAAGGCTTAAGGTTAAAGAGTTATCCTGTTAACACAGCTGCTAAGTGGTAGGAATAAGACAGGGGTTTTGGATAAATTGCACTGAACTGAGTAGCTGCTTTTACCTATGACAAACAAGACACCGTACTGAGTTTTATGAGAGAAATCACATACTCCAAGGTATATATTTGTGCACTTGAGGATCTGGCAGGGTCTTAGTCTGATTCATCCCAAGTCTGCTCAGCACCACCCCCCAGCACGTTTATGTTGTACTTCCTCCGTGTCAGGCACTACTCTAAGCAATTCATATATTGTTTAAACCGTAGAACCTTGTTTAAACTTTGTGGGTGTTTTAAACCCCGATTTTATAGATGAGGAACTAGGCGGAGAAAGGCTAAGTAACTCGCCCAAGGTCACACCACTGGTAAATGGTAAAGCTGGGCTTTGAACCAGCAGCCTGGCTGCCAAGTCTCTTGCTCTTTATCACCCGGCTACACCACCTCTCAGGACACAGTGGCAGGCATTCCAGCCCCAAAGGCCCCAAACCCCAGTATGACCAATGGTTCACACCAGGACAAATGCTGTAAGGGTTCTGCCATTTCTACCTCTAAAATTCAGAAGATTAGAGTGGCTTGTTGACCGACTGTGGACAAGGGCTAACAGTTAACCCAAGGGTAAGAGCAAACGGGGACATTTTAATTCAAGGTTGAGGCCTCTCTGGGACAAGAGGAAAAACTTGAGAACAGCAAGGCATATGACTTCCAAATTTCAGTCTTAAGGTCTCACCTTCACAAACGCTAACAGGGCATTGAGCAAATTCTCCTTTGGGAGATAGGCAAAACCAACAACCATGACAGAACTCTCAAAATTAAACAAAGGCTTTGGTTTATTTTTAAAGTGTAATTTGCGGTATGTTTCTACTCTGTTCTTAGTCTTAGAAATTTCCATTGAGAGATTCTTTCTACTGAGTATTAGATTTTTTTTTTTTTTTACAGGAGAAGCCAGGTTATGGAGTTTGCGAAAAGAAGACATCCATTCATTTGTTACCTGTGCACACAATCCAGAGCACATACCTTGAACTGAGCCTCCGGTGGCCCAGTGATAATCACCATCCTCACTTTAGCATCTGGTGCTTCAGCTGGAGCGATCTGTAACAGACCCAGTAACGGGTTATGACACTTTCAGGTGCCACTAATAGAAATGTCACACCAACCAGCCTGTCATTTGCACATGACTTACTGAAATGTAGAATGAAAGCCTTCTGGAAGGTAGTTACAAAGAGGCAGTGATTAATGTGGATTCATTAGTTATGGCTCCTGCCATATACTGTGTACTTACACTGTGCCTGGCCCTAATGTCAAAGTCCAGATGCAGCCTCTGCCTAACCCTCACTAATCCTGATGAGGTCCTGCCTCAGGGAGAGGCCGAAGGCTGGAGAAGGTGAGTCACCTGGCCCATGATCACACAGGCCAGTAAAGCTGGAGGGAGAGCTGGGTCTGGCTCCACCGTCACATTCCTCGTCACTACACCAGTGGGTGCTCAAAGGGTGGTCCTTGGCCCACGCGCATCCCAACACCCTGGGCCTCCTGTATGTGCAAGAAACTGCTAGGTTCCCCAGTCTAAGGCTATCGGTACATTCCCCCAAAGTACACTCACTGGAGTAACATGGAATAAACTAACATTAATTTGGCAGAAGAAAAGTAAACTCAGACTTTGCTATTTTGGCAGAGCGTGTGAAATCACACAAAAAGCCTGGGCTAGGGAAATGTTGCAGAGACTGTTGAAGGGAGAGGAAACCAGCATTCCCCTAGTAAGAAAGATTTGGGGAGTTGGCTGGTAGGAATTGTTTTAAAAGAAAAAATTTTGCTAGGTATTTGCTGTGCAAGAAGCAATTCCCTATAGTAAATACTGAGAACAGGAAGCAAAAAATACAATAAAAGCCATCCCAACTACCACTCAGTGTGATCACTGTCAATTACTTATAGTCTAGTAGGCCCTTCCCCACACGTTCATAATCAAAACAATGTTTTTTACTTTTAATACTCATGCTTTCTCCCTCCCTCAAAGCTAACATTTCTGTTACTTAGACCCAAATTAATACTATTCCTACTTTATTGCTGGGCACTAATTTTGAGTCTGTAAAACAAGCCAATAATTACTTCCTTTTAGACCACACTCCTAGGATTATTCACAGGAAACCCCAAAAGAAGGTATCATTCTTCATCTTTCTGAGTAAGGTTTCGTTTTTTTAAAAAGGATCTTTGTCAACACTGGTGATAGAGGGCTGGGGCTGAGGACACTTGTACACTGAGGTTAGGAGTACAAATTGCTACAATCTCTCAAAAGCCTGAAAAAAGCACATGCCCTGTGACTCACCAAATCCACTTCTGTAGACTCGCGTTAAAGGATAAGGTTATATATGACAATTTGACCAAAAGAACTGTGTCTACCCCTGTGCAGGATAAATTATGAACAATCTTAATGTCCAGTAAGTTAACACAAATGATTATGATTTGGTAATACCAAATATATGCCTATTAAAGTAAGTACATATATGGAAATTTACATTATGGAAATGTAGTGAAGTGTTAGGAGGGCTGATGAATCTTTCAGATTACACGTTTCAGACTTTTTGGAAACAAAAATATTTTAACCTCACCATAAAACCTCCATTAAAGCCAGAAAGAAAAAGAGCCAAATGTCTAAATACTCAATTCTTCTTGTTCATGAAATGTTCATTGCAGTTTTTCCAAAACAAAGCTGCTAGGTTCTTTTTGCATGTGTGGGCATGTTTTAAAGATTAACTCAGTAATCAGGAAACTAACAGGACAGTAAAGTTAGTTCACCCCTTGGTCTTTTATCATGTCTTTTCCTTTACCCATTTATTTATTTTGGCTGCATTTTCTGCTCACATATTTTGTTATCTTTTGCTACAAGAGAGAATATGAGGGCTTTCCTGTGTGTTTTGCTTTTTTATTAACTGTGTAGTTTACATACAGTAAAGCTCACTCCTTTGGTAACAAACACATAGTTGTAAATACCACCACAATCAACATAAAAACAGCTTCTGTCACTCAAAATCTCCTCATGCTGCCTTTGTTTTCAACCCCTCTACCTCCACCTCCTAGCAACCACTGATTCTTTTTTCTCAATTTCCATAGTTCTGTCTTTTCCAGAATTTTAATATAAGTGGGATCATACAGTATGTGGCCTTTTTTTTTTTTTTTGGTGGTAGACGGGTCTCTCCCGTTGCAGAGCACAGGCTCCAGATGCGCAGGCTCAGGGGCCATGGCTCACAGGCCTAGCCACTCCGCGGCATGTGGGATCTTGCCAGACCGGGGCACAAACCCATGTCTCCTGCATGGGCAGGCGGACTCTCAACCACTGCGCCACCAGGGAAGCCCCAGTATGTGGCCTTTTGAGTCTTCTTTCTCTTAGCATAATACATGTGATTCACTCAAGTTGTTTTATGTATCAATAGTTCCCTCCTTTTTACTGCTAAGTAATATTTATTATATAGATGGGCCACAGTTTATATGCATTTGTCAGCTGATGAACATTTGCTTCTTCCCCATTTCCCAGTTATAAATAAAGATACTATAAACATTTGAGTGCATTGTGGTTTTTTTGGTACTATATTCAAATTAAAAATTTCATTAAATATTTATAAAATTGGACTTCCCTGGTGGCACAGTGGTTAAGAATCCGCCTGCCAGTGCAGGGGACACAGGTTCAAGCCCTGGTCCAGGAAGATCCCACATGCCGCGGAGCAACTAAGCACATGTACCACAACTACTGAGCCTGCGCTACTGAGCCCGTGTGCCGCAACTACTGAAGCCCGTGCGCCTGGAGCCTGTCCTCTGCAACAAGAGAAGCCACTGCAATGAGAAGCCCGCGCACCGCAACGAAGAGTAGCCCCCACTTGCTGCAACTAGAGAAAGCCTGTGTGCAGCAATGAAGACCCAACGCAGCCAAAAAAAAATTATTTATATATATATTTATAAAATATAACCAAAATAAACCCAATAGACTGATGTTTTCCTGAAGAAAGCTATGACTTTACCAAGCCTTTGTCAATTTGTCTATTCCTTAAAAGGACCACAGCCTTGATTGTTCCAGCACTAAATAGCGTCACTTGGGAGTGTGAGGGACCAAAGCCACGCCCAGGGAAGATGAGCTAGAAGGAATATATATCCAGGAATGCGGTGGGGCAGAACCACCATTCTAACGGTAAACTGCATGCCTGCAGACTACTTTTTCTGGAGAGAGAATTTAACTTACCTTGTTTAAGCTAGAGTTGTTTGGAGTTTTCTGTCACACACTTATGTACCCCAACATAGACTGCCACATTCAATTCAAATTACAGAGTGGCAGGAAGACTCACATTTCTGTAACTTGCTGTCCTTAAGAAGAGCCACATGGGCTTCCTTGGTGGCGCAGTGGTTGAGAGTCCGCCTGCCGATGCAGGGGACACGGGTTCGTGCCCTGGTCCAGGAAGATCCCACATGCCGCGGAGCGGCTGGGCCCGTGAGCTGTGACTGCTGAGCCTGCGCGTCCGGAGTCTGTGCTCCGCAACGGGAGAGGCCACAGCAGTGAGAGGCCCGCGGACCGCAAAAAAAAAAAAGAGCCACAGCTGGCAGAACAGTACCTTAATAGAAGCTCCTGCAAAGCGAGAAAGCTGTTTGATGTGTTGCCCCTGCTTGCCGATGATGGCGCCGACAGACAGGGCTGGGATGAACAGATGAACAGTCTCTGTTTCTGACTGCTGTTGGAAAAGAAAGGACATACATGCTTACTGGATACAAATCAGGCTGTGTCACTGGCATAGGGATAGGGGCATTCTCATACTGTTAGAAATATTAGGATAGTTTTAGGAAAAACCACCACAGTAAGTTGATATGAGTTTACCTAACAGGTCGAGAAGATCTCACATTCATACTGAAAGTGTTAGCATTTAAAACATCACTTTTCTCTGTACAATTTTTCCTCAAGTTTACAGATTTAAAACAAATTTTGTGCCACTTAATATTGGTCCACCAAATGACACCACCACTCTTACCACACAAAAATTCCTAGTGGCAATAACAGCTCCCTCTTCTCCCTGTAAGGTCGGCGTGGAGGCAGAGAGCACGGCGCCCTGAGCACCACAGACCTCCAGGGGGGCCCTGATGCTCAGCGGCAGCCATTCCACTTCCTTGTCCCTCCACACACCCTCAGCACAAGGCTGTTCCATATGACGTGGTTTACTCACACTATTTGGTAGGAATTTTTTCTAAGTCTTTAGTTTCCTTCCTCTGAAGCAAAGTTGTTTGTTTTTTTAATAAAAACACTAGTAGTAACAGAAGGCTAGTCTGGTTCTTTAAATAAAAGGAAAACCTTTTGCCAATTTACCAATTATAAACATGGAAGGAGAAAAAGGAAAGGATATCACACAAGACAAAACTAAGATAGAACAATGTCAATAAATCTGAACATGTCCACGACTTGTCTAGAATTACCAAAATCAATCAGAAAAACTTACACTGACCAAATAAAAGTCAGGCTTAAGAGGAAGATAACTATGATCGGGGGCAGGTGCACACAGCAATCCTTTGTGGTGAGAGTTTGTGAGTTTCCCCTGTGTGAGCTGCTGTGCATTTACACCTCACAACTGATCCAACTGATAGAAACTAAGAGCATTCCCATTTTAAAGATGAGAAAACCAAGCCAGAGAGATTACTTGCACAAGGTCATATAATGATTGGTGTTGGAGCCAAGATTCAAACCTGGGCTTCTCTATCTCCTAAGCCATGTTCACAAAAAATGAGTTTATACCTCAATTCCAACAGCTATGGTGTACTTTGCAATATACATAGACCTGCAGGAATGACTTAAGAAAAATGTCCAGTAGAGCTCTCAGGGAAGTGCTCCCTTCCCTGGTTGTATCACTCTTCTCTCCATCTGTGTTGGTTTGACTTCTATGAGTCAAAAAAATTTGTTATGTGTAGCCTTTGATCATCAACATGCTGAAAGGGGCATCAGAGACAGTCCATGAACATTTTTCTTTATTTTGAAGAATAAGGAAAACTAAAGATTAAGAATGACGTAAAGTACTAAATGTAAAATATAGATAGCTAGTGGGAAGCAGCCGCATAGCACAGGGAGATGAGCCCGGTGCTTTGTGACCACCTAGAGGTGTGAGATAGGGAGGGTGGGAGGGAGACACAAGAGGGAGGAGATACGGGGATATATGTATACGTATAGCTGATTCACTTTGTTATAAAGCAGAAACTAACACAACATTGTAAAGCAATTATACTCCAATAAAGATGTTAAAAAAAAAAAAGCATGATGTAAAGAAGGGCAAAAGGTACGAACTTCCAGTTATAAAATAAGTCCTGGGGATGTAACGTACAGCATGGTGACTACAGTTAATACTGTATCGCATATTTTAAAGTTGCTAAGAGTAGATCTTAAAAGTTCTCATCACACTTAAAATTTTTGTAACTGTGCAGTGATGGATGTTAACTAACTATACTTACTGTGGTGATCATTTTGCAGTCTATACAAATATTGGATCACCTGAAAATGTTGTACATCAATTATACCTCAATTTAAAAATTTACCAAAAAAGATGTGTTTAATTGAATCACCAAAAAAGAGAAGGACAAGATGCTCTACTAGAACAAGGAAAAGAAATCAACAGGTTTGTTGTCTCACCTGCAATACATCCATCTTAAGCATGTGTGAGACACTTTTAACTGAAACTTAAGGGTTTCAATGTTTGTTTCCACTATGAGAATAAAATAACCACATCACAGAAAAGTCCAAAAAAAATCCCCAATTCCTTCATCTTTCCCTGACAGTTATTTTGCTGTATCTGAGGATGCTATTTTAAAGACCTTTAGAAAGTTTGGTTTCCAATTTTTCACCAATTTGTCTAACGCTGCAATCAAATCTTTAAACATTAAATCTTGTGCCCTTGTACAAATAATTCTAAGGTTTTATGTAATAAAAATGCTAGATCAGAGCATGAACATTTAAAATAGATATTTCCAAATTCTCATGCTAATTAATTTATCTTAGGGTGAATAAATGTGTAAAAGACGGGGAAGTCATTTTCGTTCGAAACATGCCTTTCACACTTACAAATATTAAGCAGTGTGTGATTCTAGACCCCATGTCTCATTTCCCACACATAAAAATCATCTGAACTCTGCTCTTCTAAGTCTCTTCCTTTATCTGTAACCACACCCCACCATGTACCTCCTTATTTCCTATACAAGTTAATCTAAAATTCAACTCCAGAAAATATTCTTGACAAAAACCATTGTACATTTTGTTTCTTCAGCATCTGTGTAAATAGATGTGCATAGTATTTACAACTTGGTATATCTTTGGTATGTTTCCTAGGATGTTATAACACACTGCACGCCTTAGTACAGCTGTCAGTCTAATGAAGATTCCCTTGGGGCTCTATAAGCATTCTTGGAACACACATATCAGGAGAGGTTTTGCCTTCCCAGTGAACTGTTGACTGTGGATATTTGTGAAAGAGGCCTATTCGGCACAGCTTGGCCAAGTCAACTTCTACTGCTATTCATCAGCGAAGAACCAAATGGAAATACTGAAGAATGAAATAATTTTAAGTCTTAAGAACAATGCCTCTCTTTTGAAAGCACTGTACCTCACAGCCTGCTAGGGTGTTAGGCAATTACCACATACCATTTATTCCAGAGGGACACTTTAAGGCCTCTCTTTTTTTAATAACTGGATAGAAATGAATTAATGCTGACATTGCCCATAAACTGTGCTCAATGTTAGTATCAATTTATTTGGTCATTCTGGTCCTTATATTAAAACTGGTATGTTAATCTGAACCAATTTTTTAAAGTAAAGATAGGATCTAACTATTTAATCTCACTGAGAACATCCATGTAATGTTCTTCTGAATAATAAACTTTTTTTTAGGGGGGTGGGAGGAGTCATGGGGCTGGCAGTAATAAAGAGCTAAGGATCAGACTAAATCTAATGTGTAACTCACCCAGGTCTGCCCCATTGTATTTTGCCATGACTATATAATTATTTGCTTTCTGGGCCATGTTCCAGAAATATTTTATGCTGCTTACAAAATACACAATAGAAAGATAAGACAAAGGAGGTGAAGAAATAAGAGCATAGGGACCTCAACAGGAAAGATAAAATCAGAAATGCTGTTATTATACAAATTTGGCTCTAAGCTTCCTAGCAGCTAATTTAAAAAATTGGTTACATGATTTACTACATCTTGAGAAAAACTACTTGTTTAGTAAAAACTACTTTTCCTGGGACTGACCCCAGAGAGCAACTTCTGAATGTCCTCAGAGGCCTAATGTAACAGGCATCATCCCCAGCGCAAAAGTCCCAGAGCCTCACAAATGTAGCCTGAGCATGTCTCCGCCTAGAAGATACCGAGGACCATGGCTACGAGAAAAGCTCACGGGCAGAAAGTGTGTTGTAGTCTCCAAAGTTGAACAAAAGAAAAATCATCTTTCTGATACAGTCATGGATGAGAGGCTATAGATGCTTTTGTTTTACTGATTTTGGGGAGGTGGGGTAGGAGGTAACAAATCCAATAGGAGATTAAGAGTGAATTTAAAAGTTGAGTGAAGATTTGGAAAAGGAATGGTGGACAGTAGAGAAGGGCTAAAAGGACCAAACTATAATAGAAAGAAGGGGCTAAGACATAAAGAAAGCATCAGTATGCAGACAGAAAAAAGTTCCACACTGGGAGGTTAGAGGGAAGTAAATGAAGCATGCCAGGAAGCCGTGTCCTGGATTGACAGACAGCGGTGTGTACTATTGGTAATAGCACCTTAATGAAAAGTTGACTCATCAGGTGTCTGAAGCCTGATGAAGATGTTTCTGAACGCCACCCAAATCCCTTTGTTCCAGTTCCATATCCACCAAGCACATCCCTGACCATAAATTTCTTTTCAAGGAAACTTTCCTCTGGGAATATAAGGCACCTCACATAAACATCCTGTCTACTGGACAGTCATTAAACTGGCCCATTCTTATATGGGATTCTGTGTAGTAAGCCATGTTTTCAGGATTAGAACACCCAGATAAACAGATAATTTTTACATATAAAACTAAGAAGCCAGAACAATGGGTTATGATAAGTCTCTTTCACCTGTGAATCTAAGACTCTGAGATGAGCTTAAAAAAAACGCATCAGCATTACCCTATAGCGTTACACATTCTTTGCATGTAAGTTAATGTTCAGCTGCATTATCCTGAACCCTTCTTCCTAAACTTTCAGAGGTGAAAGACACTCAGGTCACAAGCTGTTTCCCAGTGGATTTCTGCCAGATGCCTATTGGCAAAACTTCCTTTGGACTTCTTGGCAGACCCTATGCTATAGCTTGAAATAACAGAAGAACAAAGCTGCTCAACTGAAAGTTTGCATAACTGGTGAAGTCTGCCAATGAGTAATTCCTAATCATCTATCATGAGGAAATACAAGAATGAGCAAACAGTAAGGTTAAGTGTATTTACTTTGTGGGGAACAGAATCTAAGACATCACAAAGGCATGGCGACATGCATGCCAGCCAACAAGACCAGCCTCCAGGAATCTGGAAGAATGCCAGTGTCTCCCTTTGGCTTGTAAAATACATACTCCTGGGGTTTTTTTGTTTTTGTTTTAATGGATTTTGGTCTGGAACTGAAATTGGGTTTACTCAACTTCATAACCTGAACAGAATATTTAAGTTTAAAAAAAAAGCAAAGGAAGTTTCTCCCTATAACTAAGTAACCAAGACCTCTCAGAGATAATATATGCAACGAGTTACTTACTTTGAAGTTGTTTACTAACAAAAGAGCTGCACCCACAGTAAGAAATCCTAAACAGTACGACTACAAGACTCCATGAGAGTCATTTGATCTAACAATCCCTTTCAAATTATATTTTGTTTCTTAAAGAGCACTTCAAACTAGGTAAGGACTAAGAAGAAGTGTTCACATTCCTTGCCTCTTCCATAAGCAGCCAAGTTAGCAATTTTCAGATTACACTATTGTTCTAGAGACTTGGGGAGACTCCGAGGACGCTATCAGAATTATGGAGACAACGGCGCCTGAACTAACATCTCCCAACCCCAACGCAAGCTGCCGAGACCATCCAGCTATGGATGTTGTTGTGTGCGATGCCAATTCCAGCTCTTACTCTGCTCACTAGCTGCCAAACGCCTCTTCCCTACTGTTTGAGCATTTCTGAAAGGAGCATTTCCTGTCATTTATAAACTTGAAGTTTGCCAATGAAGTACTGCGTAAGCCAGCTGCCAGGCAGGAAGTAGAGACTTTTGTCTGTTGGAAGAACCCACTCTTTGGCTCTATGGGAAAAATCAACCTGGCAGGTTCCAGGAAGAAGAGTATGTTTTAGGAGGAGGCAATGGGCAAAATTCTGGACTAGAACAGCGACAAGGGATTTATCCAAAGACAGGATGCATCAATTCTACTTTCATGTTACAAAGCAGAAGTGAGAAAACACGTGTAGAAAAAAAAATGAAACTCTAAAAGAGGAAGCAATACATGAAAATAGTCTCTGAACCATTTAGTCATGAAAACCTACTCCTTGCCAGGCAATATATATTTAAAGTAAAAGCAGAGATTTGCTGCTAACCTACAGGAATCAAGGATAAAGAGACTATCTTAGTGAGTAACCTGACTTCTCTGTGAGAGCTTCTGCAGAACAGTAGGCTTCTCATCAGCAGCTGTAAATGCAATGGAGGAGTATCATAGAGTGCTGAGAGCAAACACCTGCCAACCTTTAATTCTCTAACCCAGTTTTTAAATACAGGCATACCTCAGCGACATTGCAGGTTCAGTTCCAGACCACTGCATTAAAGCGAGTATCACAATAAAGTGAGTCGCACAAAGTTTTTTGTTTCCCAGTGCATATAAGTTATGTTTATACTGTATATAACTGTCGTCTATTAAGTGTGCAGTAGCATTATGTCTAAAAAATGTACATACCTAATTAAAAATAATGCTATTGGGAAAATGGCACCAATAGATTTGCTCAACGCAGGTTGCTGCAAACTTTCAATTTGTAAGAAACAAAATCGAACTCTGTAAAAACTAGTAATGTTTGACCTGAAAGAAGAGTCCTTAGAGACAATTCATTTATCTCGGTTTCTTCACTGCGTGGGTAAGAAAAGAAACCCAGAGCGAAGAAGAGGAGACTAACACAAACAGAACTGGCTCTTCTCTCTTTACACCCCTCCCCTTTAGCACCAAGGTACAAACACCTCAGCCACTTCACATCACCTTTAGCTGCGGTGCAAAGCTTTATAAAACACATCATCAATCTGTTCACACTTGATATGAAATTCTGATGTCTATCTTTAGATTAATGGGCTTTGTTACATGGTTTTTACCCAAAGAGGTTTGAAGTGGCAGATGAGGGGCAGGGGAAGATGCAAACGTCACCGACAGCAAAGGCAGAAACACACACACTGCAAGCCCATGGCAAAAGCTAAGCACACCTGACAGCCTGGCAGCTTCAAGAACAGGCAAAGGAAATTCTCATTCTCATGGGGATAAAAAACATGAACAATCTCAGCGATCTGTGTTCTCTAGAACTCCAGTTGCATTTTACTCTACATGTATTCTAGGCACTGAGAGAATGGAGTCCCCCACCTTTTCTCCCTGGACATTTCCCTAAATTTGGTGTAGCAGGTACCACTCACAACTTTATGTGATACGAGAGCCAAACAGGAAGGGAGAGATGTAAAAACAAATTCAAGAAGGAAGATCCTAGAATGTGAACTTTATTTCACATGAGTGTCTACCTCCAGTCATTATTGTTGATGCAACTGAATTGTGCACTTCTTTCAAAAAAATTTATTGTATACGTGTCTGCTAGGCTGCATTTATTTTCATACTATCACTGGTCTCCTATTTCTGACCTCAGGAAAAATGCTACTCTTAAAAAGCAAATATAAAAATAAGGATTATTTCTTAATAATCCACCTGTTTACAAAACAAATAAAAGCTGTTTAACGTTTGCACACAAACACACACATGCACAATAGATTTGTGGGCACGACTGCCTGAGCTGTTTAATAAGTACAAACATTCAAAGTGGAAAACGTGTCTAGTCTCTACTGACCTTTCAAAGCAGTAAACTTTCAGGTAAAGTTCAAGATGAAGGAAGCCTTTTAAAAATCCTTTCCTTCAACATTTAAAAACAACTAACCTCTTTCCCCCTCCTCAAAGTCTCAAACTTTTCCTTTGATATCTGAAAACATACATTAACAACCCTACTACTCAAGAACTTCAAAAGAAATAACTCACGGGTCTACTCTGCAAAGATAAGAAGGTTCTAGTGACAAGAATTGAAAAGCCTGTGCTGGCTCCTAACTGATGAGAGATCACACGGGGACCAGGTTTCACATTAAGATTTTTCCCAATTAGCATTTAATGTCACACTACTCGAGGGCAACAAAGTCTGACTGTGTCCCCTTGACTTCATCCCCCTCAACCATAAAGAAAGCCAAGGCACATTGTCTTACCTCAAACTGTGGGTAAGGAGGAGTCATAGCTGAAGGGGGCCCTGAGGTGGGAGGTGGCATCCCTGAAGTGGGTGGGAACAGACCCAAGGCATTCAGATTTAATCCAGGAATTAAATGTGCTTGAAGCTGCAATGGTAAAAAGGTCCCTTCATTTTACAATTACAAGATCAAGTGTAAGTGAGCATTTATATGTGATAATATCCAGACTGTGACCTCGTTTTATGACTCAAATTTTAGAACAAAGCAGATGTTCCATGTGATTATACTTGAGTATGTAGGTTATGTCTGTTTATAATTCTTGATATTTTAAAATCCATGTGCCGTCTGCCTCCTCTTTGACCTGAAGCCATGCTAGGTTCCTCAAAGCAGGGAACACAGCTTTCTTGCCTTTACGACCAGCTCACAGTGCTCAGACATATATGTAATCCGTACACTCTGGGCACACAGTAAATAGAGACTGAAAATCTTGCATTAATTGAAGAAACAAGCAAACAAGATTTGTTCATTGAAGAGAAAACCAAATAGCAGATATTAAGAGATCTTTACGCCACGGAAAAAATTTGGCAGTCATGAGTCTAAAGACCCAAAACAAAATCAAGCCCTTTGGAAATCAGGTCCCATCCCCATGTCTTCTACAATTAAACCTATCTTTGGAATGGATCCAGGAGCCAGAAATGGGATTTTGTTTTGGCTTAATTTGATAAGGGTTAAGGAAATAAGGTGGGGACTACAGAGTTCAGACTTGAGCACACTCAAGAATCTTTGTTAAAGGCCTATGGGGCTGAATTTACCCCCGGGCGACTCTGAAACATTTGGATGAGCAGTGATAATGTGAAGGAAGGTAGGTAGGCAGCGGTCATGTGGGGGTAACATGATTAGCATTCCAGGCTCTCCTCACAAAGGTAATATCATGTTTACATTTTCCCTTCTTTTAGGTGTAATGTTTCAGATGACAGGCCCAACTGAGGAACTGTTTTTTAATCATTTACTTGAAAATTCAAGATAGACTTTGGAAATGCTGCATTTTCTGCACCATTCCATCCACTAAGGAATGTCAGCAATGCACTTGCACTACACAGATTGTTTTGTCATTTGAAACTCTGTTATCTCCAAGGTTTATGAGTAACCAAATTTTAAATTTGTATTCATAACAGTAGCTTTTATATGCACTGTATCTATTATAATCCTAGTAAGCATGCCATGTAGGCAGTAGCCCCATTTTTCAGATGAGGAAACTGGTGCTCAGAGAGACCAAATAAGTTGTCCAAGAGAATAGCGGTACAGCTAATAAATGGTTGAGCTGGGATTCAAACCCAGTTCACAGACCTCTAAAGCCCACATTCCTATAATACTATCATCTCCCTCCAACTCACATGGTATGGGAGAGATTAACCTTTTTAAGGGAGGTGTTAGCCTTACCTCACAGGTAAGGAAGCTAAGGCTCAAAGCTGGCTAAAATCACAGAGATAGCCAAGCCTGATGTCAAAGTCTGCGTCTTCCCAACTATCCCAGGGCACTCACCGTGGTGCTAAAAATCAATTAGAAACCACATCTAACAATGACACCCTTAAAGGAATCAATGTTAATGCAACTGAAAACATCTTTTGATTGTTCATCAAAATAAAGACGTTTCCTTCATATTAAAACTAACATTCATGGAAGCAATATCATTTTCATAAGACTCCCTGATTTTCTTCATTATCTCTTCCTCGGCTTTGGCACATGTTTCCACACTGCCTTTAACCGTAATGGTGCGCTCTGGATTGTACAGCGTCAGTTCCTGCAACCTGCAGATTGAAACAGAGGGGAAAGAAAAAGACTGGAAATTATAGGAGGAAGACAGTAAGCAATAGCCCAGCCACAGATGGCAATTAAAACCCAACTGTGGAGGCTGGCAATATGTGAAAGTGGGTGGTTAGACATGATGCAAGATGAGTAAGCCCCAAAAGACATGACTCCAAGAATTGTAAAACTGCATGAGAGAAGAAAATACTGCCCCTCCCACCTTCTCAATAAACATCGCTGAGTGTACACAGTTCGATTAAGTCCATGTTTTAAATAGAGTGCACTTCTTGACCACTTAAGGTGAACTATTTTCACAATTTAACAGTGAAATGTAAAGAAAATGATCGGAGGAAATCTACAGTTTTAGTGGAAACCAAGAACCAAATGAACATAACCTTTAATAAGTATGTTCCTAGTCTGCACTGACCAATTCGAGGTGTTAACTGGCATTCTCATGCAATTGCATTTTCTGGGTCGCCAAGCAAGGAATAAGCACAGAAATATTCCAAAAGGGCAAGCCAGAATTCACGTGTCTAAACTTATTTTTGACGGTAATTTTAGAATTTAGATTGACGTAGGAAATAATAATTCAGGAAATAAATACAAATCAATCCATTTTGACTAAATTTTAAAAATAGTCCCTCGATGACCATTTAGACAACTAAAAAGTTAGAATGCAACAGCAATATTCAGAAACTCCCTGCTTGACTCAGCTCCTGTTGAAGTTTCAAAATCCATTCAGGTGACATCTGAGACAACCTAAGCCTGAGCCAGTCAACAGCCTTGAAGGGAAACCAGTGGGAGATACTTACCATGGAAATAAGACTAAATATACAGATGGAAAGGATATAGAATATTGAGACAGCTCCCCTTCATATTCCTAGGGTTAAAATTCTCATTTTCGGGCTTCCCTGGTGGCGCAGTGGTTGAGAGTCCGCCTGCCGATGCAGGGGACGCGGGTTCGTGTCCCGGTCTGGGAAGATCCCACATGCCGCGGAGCGGCTGGGCCCGTGAGCCATGGCCGCTGAGCCTGCGCGTCCGGAGCCTGTGCTCCGCAGCGGGAGAGGCCACGACAGTGAGAGGCCCGCGTACCGCAAAAAAAAAAAAAAAAATTCTCATTTTCACTACTAGCAAAATGTCTCAAGCTAGACTTGAGCCAGATGAATAGGATATTTTTCCTTAACTTCTTCCTAAACTCACTAAAAATATAGACATCTACACAATGAAGATGATTTGTCTTAGACTACTTAAACAAGTATATGTCTCATCTCCAGGCTCAACCCACCTCTCCCCTGCCAAGCATTTTGTTACAATTTTTAAAATAGTTGCTTCCAGAATAGATTTTAAGATTATTTTCTATTAAAACCCTCCCCTTTCTGAGCATAAAATTCAAGACAGGGTAGGATCATTTGTTATTTTTACCACTTTGCGTTTTTTCCTTTCTTTCCCACAAAGCACAACTCTCCCACTTCCTTTCCACCCCCTTCTTTGAAAACTTCTTACTACGTGAACATATTGCCCCAGTCTTTCTCTACTATTCTTCGACTTTTTGGGGTACTCTGAAGGAAATGAAGGAAAGTCACCCTCAGAAGACAAAGGCCTTTCCATATAATTTCAGGGCATTCATGGCCCTAGGCATGGGGGCCAGCCTCCAAATCCCCACTCCCCAGGGATGGGCAGTCTCCTCCCACACTAACCAGAGCCAACATGTCAACAATAAAAAAATGGTAAAAAGTGTGACTTCATGGGCTTCCCTGGTGGCGCAGTGGTTAAGAGTCCGCCTGCCGATGCAGTTCAACACGGGTTCGTGCCCCGGTCCGGGAAGATCCCACGTGCCGCGGAGCGGCTGGGCCCGTGAGCCATGGCCGCTGAGCCTGCGTGTCCGGAGCCTGTGCTCCGCAACGGGAGAGGCCACAACAGTGAGAGGCCCGCGTACCGCAAAAAAAAAAAAAAAAAAAAAAAAAGTGTGACTTCCGAGGCTATGTTATAAAAGACATTGCCGCTTCCGTCTTGCTCTTTCCTAGATCATTCACTCTGAGGGAAGAGAGCTGCCGTGTCTTTAAGACACGCAAACAGCCCTGTGGAGAGGCCCAGGAGGTGAGGAGCTGAGGCCTCACTCCAAGAGCCGGCATCAACTTCTCAGCAACATCAAGAGATCCCCAAACAGAACCACCCAGTCAAGCTCTTCCTGAATTCCTGACCCACAGAAACTAGGTGAGCAGTCAATGCTTACCCTTGTCGTCAGCGGTCCAGTGTTGGGGTAATTTGTTACACAGCAATGCGTAATACACTGGGTTATATATTCCAACTTTGGGAGTATATGCCAGAAAACCTGACCAAGACTTCAGCTAGGAAATATGAATGTAAAGTATTTAGTGCATCCTGCCTTTTTAGTGGGAACAGATAATACTTTCACTATGAGTTAGAAACAGCAGGCCGTAGACTCAGTTTGAGAAATGAAGTATAAGTATGGTGGTACAGGCCAGCTCCCAGAGTTGTAAAATGCTTAATATATAACCTACAGCTTAGAAACGGTGTGTGAAAGTTTTCTGATTCAAAAGAAAGCAAGCCAGCACTTACGGAGATATTGTGATTTTAGTGTCTGTGTCTTGCTCAATTTTTTTAAGGTTTCTTCCTTCCTTACCAATAAGACGTCCTACAAAGTTATTATGGGCTAAAATCTTCAAGGGAATCTCTTCTGTGCTGTAAAGAAAGAAAAAAACAAACCAAAAAAAAAAAGGCCATCAAATCAGGGTAAGTAAACCTACCGTAGGGTAAAAAGACAATATTCATTCATTAAACATTTACTTCCTACCTACCATATAGGAAGAATTCTGCTAGGTATAGTTTAAAGCTTGCTGACCGTTAGCCTACATTCTAGCAATGCATGAATAGAGGGGGTGAAAAAACACTGACAAGTATTTGGATAGGAGTTAATTTTTAAAAGTTTTCTTTTATTCATCTCAGGGAATGTCTTCCCAAAATGGATTCTGTTAGCCCTTTGAAAACACCTTACTCAAACCCATATTCTGAAACCCTGAGTACCAGAACACCATGTACAACTGCAAACCAGTGTGATTTCAGAATAATTTAAAAACACACTCCTGGGGGTAACATGCACAACTTATAGAGGGAAACAGAAGAAACTCAACAGTAGTTACACCTTGGGGGAAGAGTATAAGAGCAAGAAGGGACGGCTTTCACTTTTCATTTTGTACCTTTCTGAATTTCCAAGTCATATATGTAGCATTGTTTAAAATGTCATTGGGGTTATCTGAATGGTGGGCTTTTTCTTTACTTTTCTCTGTACTAAAAAAGAATGTTAATCTTATAATACAGCAACATATAATACCTTATAATTAAAATATATGTAATATATGTCAAAGGTCCCTACAAATTAAATGCTAGTCATTAGGTCCCCAAGCTAAGTCCAGCATCTTACTCTGGATCCTACTTTCAGCACACCACTGTGCTGGACGCTACAAGCACCAGAGAACCCAACCTCTGCTCAAGGTTCCTGTGCAAAAGATATTTAGAGTTTCAACCTGAAACGCTCCAATCAATCTCCAGTTTACCGTAGCCTAAGAGTAGGGATTTCCCCACCTCCATATTCCCTGCTGCCGCAGGGTAGGCTGGGCAGACATGGACAGAGCTCCAACGAGCCCCACGTGAAGGAGTGAGGATTTGGGGTCCCTGCTTTGGGTAAATCCCGGGGATACTTCTTGGACCTTAGGTGAGCTTCCTGTGACACCCAGCTGCCTTCTTTTACAGCTAGACTTTCTCCATTACACCACTCACAACATATCCAAACATGAATGAAAACAAAGTATTTAAAAGACTTATGCTGTATAACAAAATCAACAGTGCCAACCCTCTGTCGCTCTTTGGGACAGTATTTCTCTTTCTTTGTTGGCAATTCCCAAGAACTGTGTCACAGAATTCCAAAATAAGACAGTGTAAATATCAACCTCCTCACGGGGTAATCCTCTTTACTCACAATTTTATATCTTGAGCTTCTTTATGCATAATCTCCAGAATAGACTTACAAGCCGCAGAAGTGCCCTCAGGGGTAGAGAGAATAGTAATTGACTTCTCAGCAGCACCTGCATTCTCTTTACGATGGACATCAATTCTTCCGGTGGGCACAAAGAGAGAGGAAAACAAGAGCTGTAAGCATGTATTCACAATAGAGTCTGTAATTACCAACTTTGAAGTCACAGCGCTTCCGGGCAAAGAGTGGATGACTCACTCCCCTCAAAAGCATCAAGTCTCGATAAGCTGTCACCACGGATGAGACCAACTTTAATTTAATTCCAGGAGTACTCCCCTCTCTTTGCTCACGCAGGGGCATCTTTTCATTCTGCCCAAGCTGCATGTGCTTAATTTTCCTTTTAGGTGCCACAGGTCAAACATCTCACGTCCGAGAGCCTGGGTTCAAACAAAAGGCTTTCTTCTGCTCTAAAACCAAGGGGGACGGGAACACAAGCCAAGAGGACTGGAGCTGGAATTCCACAAGCCAGGTGGAACTCCTGATTCTATACTGTATGTCCACCACCCGTCACACGTGGGGATTTCGCTCCTGTTTCCTCTGGCAGGGCTCTTTCTACGTTTTGCCTCCTTGAGAGGGGAAAGTGCATAACCAATAGTGATGATGGGAATGGAACCCAAAGAGGTGGCAATTCCACTTCAAAGAAAAGCAAATGGTCAATAAACACAAAATGATGTTCCACCTCACTGGTCATTAAAACAAGGTATCATTTTCTTCTAGGCCTGTGAGCATGTTAATGGATGAAATCAAGTGCTGGCAAGAGGATGCGCATCTGGGCATGGCCACCCTTCTGGTTCGGTGCAGAGTACAGAGCAAACCGCCAGGACCTATCAGAGCTGAGCTGCTTATGATTTTTTTTTTTTTTTGCGGTACGCGGGCCTCTCACTGTTGTGGCCTCTCCCGTTGCGGAGCACAGGCTCCGGACGCGCAGGCTCAGCGGCCATGGCTCACGGGCCCAGCCGCTCCGCGGCATACGGGATCCTCCCAGACCGGGGCACGAACCCGCATCCCCTGCATCGGCAGGCGGACTCTCAACCACTGCGCCACCAGGGAAGCCCTGCTTATGATTTTTTGACCTAAGAATCCTACTTCTCGTAACGCCTCCTACAGATGTAGTCTCATACATGGGCCAAGACGGGTGTTTTTCACCCTTTGCAGTATTGACCTTTCGGATCAGACTAGTGCTTTGCTGTGGAGGCCGTCTCGTGCCTTGTAGGGTCCAGCAGCATCCCTGGCCTCTGCCCACTGGATGCCAGCAGCACCCCCTCTCATCCAGATGTGACAAACAAGAATGTCTCCAGACACTGCCGGACGTCCACAGAGGGGACCAACACTGCTTGAAAGTCACCAGTGCGGGAATGTTCACTGCAGCACTATTTGTAACAGAAAGAAAGTTGGAATCACCTTTGAAATACCTCTCAGGAAGAAACAGCTAAATAACACTACATCCATACTATACAGCTGTTCGAAACCATGGGGTTAAATTACAGGTGCCAACATAGTTAGAGGTCCTTGATCTTATGTGAAAAAAAAATGCAATACATACCATGGTATGATTTCTCATTTAAAGCTACACATGTTAGTAGGTCCAAGGAACGAGTCCTGTAAAGACTTATCCCCAACTTAACAATGGTCACCTTGGGGGTTAGATGAAGATTAGCTCTTTGTTTTTATTTTTTTAATGTACATACTTGTACGTTTTGAATTAAATACAAAAATAAGTCTTCTGTTTAAAAAGTACAAGAAAGAAAATCAACTATCAAAAAAAAAAAATGTGTTCAGGGAAAATTAAGTACTGGTGAGTTTCCTTGGCCACTCAAACACTAGATGAAGAGCTGTGTAACTCACGGTCATGAGAAGGACCACTTCATCCTGCCAATAAAATCAAGGCCTGGATTTCATTTTCCTAAATGTCTGATTGAAAACTGAAGATTTATCTCAGAATTAAAATCTGTAACTAAATATTAGGGCAATGTAGAAGTGAAACCAATAAAGGATATCTAGAAATAACCAATTAAAAAAGTATCTTAGATAACAGTTCTGATCTCAGGAACCATCTTTCCAGTCACTGGTTTCAATCCCCCATCACTGTAAGTATTGTCTCTCTTCTAGTAGGTAACATGTTAATCTCCCTCCTCCCGGTTTATTTCCACCTGCTCACTGTGTTAAGGATGACTAAACTCTGAGGTCTGAGAGAAGGTGATGTTGCTTTACAGATTAGGGTAGCCCTGCGAGGCCATTCCAGAAATAGAAGATCTGATAATGACTAGTTTCAGGGGCAAGAGCTAATTAAATCCGCTGGCAGAGCTGCAAGTGAATCATCGGATGCAACAAAAATTGCTTCCCTTCCCTCTCCATCCTCCATCTTCCTGCTTAAATAAAACAAACAGTGAAATTTAAATCACAGAAGCTCTTTCCCCCTACAAGGAAATGAGTAGCTTTAAAAGGAACAACTTTAATCTGCCACGTGACAAGGAAGGTAAACCACTGAATGATCAGTTTCTGCAGGTAACGGGGCATCAAGGGAAGCAAGAAGCCCTTAAATTTTAATATTAAAACCAGGCAAATTTAAGATGAAAACCGATTAGGCTATGGTTCACTTGTCTTCCCCACACTCTACATTATGAAGTCAAAGCCACTGAGTTTGCACAAAGGTAACCAGCACCCAGCAACTCCTGCTTCAAAGCAGGGGAAGGCAGGACCAGATGTCACTCCACAGGGGAGTGGGTAGCAACCACCAGTAGACACAGTTCGTTTGTTTCTGCGTGAGAAATGAGTCAGCCAGCTCAAGGCAGGCATGGTGCCTGTGATGAACATGGATAGCCTCTTAAGCCTGTTGGAACAAACACATAGGCAAGATATACACAGCACAAGGTATAGTCACACTTTCTGAAAAAGACTGCTTAACTCCTTGAACCACACAAAATAATAATTTTTCTTACTAAATTTAAAAAGCAAAATGATCCACAGTCATCTCTGTAGCTGGCCCAGGGGCCATTTCCCTACCCTTTCCTATAGAATGACACAAGAGAGATTTGTACACACAGCCTCTTCTCCCTAATACACCCACAGTTCTTCAGGAAATATGGCAGCAGCTGTCCCAGAGGTGTGCCTGGTAGCAATTTACAGAACTAAGGGTGAGGACAGAGTTCATTACCAAGTTTCTTTGGGTCAAAATCTTCACTACAGCATAACAGGATTGTTACTAAAGCAAACAGGATGGTTACTAAAGCAAAACAATGAATATATAATCACTGGAGCTTCAAAATTGAGAAAGTACCTTAGATATATTTTAAGGGCATTAAATATAATTCACATAGAGTTATTTCACTCATTTGACAAATATGAGACCCACCTACATATAAGGCAACATGCCCACCACTGGGGCTACAGTGGTAAATAAAAACAAATAGCTCCTGCTTTCTACTCCTAAAAAGTTAGCGCCAAGGTTTGATGGAGAATCTTCTAATTCCTTAAAATCTGCAAATTAAAACTATCAAACAAAAGCCTAAAGAAACAACCATTCTAACTACATGGCTTAAACACAGGATAACTATGGACCATAGCTGAATGATTCTTCACTAAAGTAAAGCAAGACTGAAAAACTATCTCTGTATTGGACCCAGAAAATTACTTCCAAAAGCACCGAAGGCAGTTATCACTGAAGGTCAGAGTGGCGATGGGGGAGCAGAGAACCTAGAAGCTGCCCTTTCGTTTATCAGGGCCTCCCTCATCAGGAGTGGATTAAGTATCATTTGTTTTCCATTCATATGTGAAAATCTGAAGTTCCCTTTGAGATTAAGGTTTAGCCCCAGGTTTATATGAAATGAACACGGGAATTCCCTGGTGGCGCGGTGGATAAGAATCCGCCTGTCGATGCAGGGGACACGGGTTCGAACCCTGGTCCAGGAAGATCCCACATGCCGCGGAGCAACTCAGCCCGTGCACCACAACTACTGAGCCTGCGCTCTAGAGCTCTCGAGCCACAACTACTGAAGCCCGCGCTCCACACCAAGACAAGCCACCGCAATGAGAAGCCCGCGCACCGCAACGAAGAGTAGCTCCCGCTCGCCGCAACTAGAGAAAGCCCACGTGCAACCCACTGCAACCATAAATAAACAAATACATTTATTTTATTTTAAAAATAAAAAGGATATCAAATCACAAAGATTTTCAGGATTCCCAAGTACCATACAAGAAGGGATCATTACCATGTTCAGAAGGACACAAAGTACCAAGACAACCCACTCTGTTATTAAGATCCAAAGGGGAAAGCATGAAGGCCCCCCCACACACTCAGGAATACTCACTTAGACTGGGTCTGTTTCGTAATGTTCCGAATGGTAGCACCTTCTTTTCCTATAATGGCTCCAACGAATTGGGTGGGAACCAGCAGACGTAGAGGCAAGTCGCACGGTTTCTGCTTGGACATGGATCCTGGAGACCCCTGCCGCGATGAGCCCCTCTGCCCAAACCCACGGCGACCTCGGGGCTGCTGCGAGGGGTTCTGCTGGGCAGCCATTTCGTCAGGGATGTAGGCCACTTTCAGTGTGAAGTTCTCCAGCTGGGATCCATTCAGTTTGTCTAACGCTCTGAAAGTTGACAAGGAGCAGGGGGTGGGAAGAGGAACCGAGCTATAAAACAAACCTTTCAGCAAAGCAATACCCACCTAATCCACTCAGGATTACTGGCTCTAAAACTTCTGAATAAAGCCACTGAAGAAGTAGCAAACCCAGAACACACATAACACTCCCCACCCCGCCACAACCTGCACTTTTCCTTTGAAGGACACATAGGAAAGACCAACAAGTTTCCAAAGGGAACATATTTGCCATCTACCAATAAAGTAAAAAAAACACTTTGCCGAACCCTGACTAGGGAATTCCCTGGTGGTCCAGTGGTTAGGACTCAGTGCTCTCACTGCTGAGAGCCTGAGTTCAGTCCCTGGTTGGGGAACTAAGATACCACAAGCCGCATGGTGCAGCCAAAAAAAAACTCAAAACAAAACAAAGAAACAAACAAACAAAAAAGAAAAACAAAAAACCCCCCTACTCTTGACTAAGCTATTACTCATAAGGTCAGTAACAGCCTATGAGCACCGGCACAGCAAGAGAGGAGTGGGCAGTCCTCATCCTGGCCAGTTTTTCCAAATCAGAATGGAAAGGATGTAACGAATATACACCTCCCTTACTTCAACCTCTTAAATACAAATATTTAAAATATTTTAAGAATCAAAGGACATGGACACTTCCCTGGTGGTACAGTGATTAAGACCACGCTCCCGGGCTTCCCCGGTGGCGCAGTGGTTGAGAATCTGCCTGCAAATGCAGGGGACACGGGCTCGAGCCCTGGTCTGGGAGGATCCCACATGCCATGGAGCAATTAGGCCCGTGAGCCACAACTACTGAGGCTGCGCATCTGGAGCCTGTGCTCCGTAACAAGAGAGGCCGCGATAGTGAGAGACCCGCGCACCGCGATGAAGAGTGGCCCCCGCTTGCCACAACTAGAGAAAGCCCTCGCACAGAAACGAAGACCCAGCACAGCAAAAATTAATTAATTAATTAATAAACTCCTACCCCCAACATCTTAAAAAAAGAAGAAAAAAAAAAGGCTCCACGCTCCCAATGCACGGGGCCCGGGTTTGATTCCTGGTCAGGGAACTAGATCCCACATGCTGCAACTAAGACGCAGTGCAGCCAAATAAATATATTTTTTAAAAAAAAGAAAAAAAGAATCTAAGGACAAAAATCTCTAAGCTACTCAACGGAGATGGGTAGGATTTAATACTCAGTTAATCAATCACTATAAATTCTCAATACCTATTAAGAGCCAGTCCCCAAGGGAGTAAGCAGTCTTGCCCTTGTGGAGTTTGTGATTTCACTTGGGGCAGAGAGACAGGGGTGGTAGTGGGCCAGAAAAAGCAAATGAAGCTGTTTTCTACCTCACCTATCTAACCGTCCATCCATCCATGCATCCATTCATCTATTTTGAGAGTTTACTTTTGTTTTGTTTTGTTTTTCATTTTTGAAGCTTATTATGGAAAAGTACCCAATCTTAAGCATACATCTCAATGAATTTTCACAAGGTGAACATGCATATCCAGATGCAGAACTAAGACACACCAGTGTCCCAGGAGCCCCACCAACCAGTACCTCCTTCCAGTAACTGCCCCTCCCCTAGGCTTCTCACACCATAGATTAATTTTGCCTGTTTAAATTTCTATATAAATATATATGAGTAGACATGTAATCTCTCATGTCTGGCATCTTTTACTTACCTTGTTTACAACAGTCATCCAAACTGTTGTGTTCTAGCTTACCTACCTATTCTAAAAGTGAAAAACTCAGTAAAAAGTGGACAGACGATATCACCAAGGTTTCAAAAGCACACACAGACATAATCCTAATAATACACACTCCCAGTGCACAACAAAATTAAAAAAAAAAAAAGGCGTCACACTTTCTCTAGGTTTACTCAGATTCTTTGCTCAGATGGTGCTCCAGTGGGCCCCGAGTTCAATCCAGGCAGGGACAGAAACACAGGCATGAAATGCTCTCTGTCTAGTTGCTCAGAATGATCATTTCTGGTTCACATACTGCTTTCCTTATCTGGAGATCTTTCCATTTTTGACTTGGATGGAGAGGGTGGCGGGGGGAGATAGTCCCAGCACCAAAAAGGGTACCAAAACCATGAAACTGCACGGCAGACCCAAGCAACCAGACAAGGCGTACCAATGTTCTTAGGACCCAGAATCCTGCCCTTTCTCACTCCAATCCCCTGTTCCATCACTGTCCTACAGTACCTTGCACACGAATGAACTCTTATTAGAAAAGATCCCAATCATACAGGAAAACAAAGTATCAAGATATTTCTGTCACCATCACCAACCCTCCAAGACCCTTCCCAGAGTAACTGTTAACTGTGATAACTTCTGCAAACGGACCAGTTCTTTCCATATGTTCACACAGGTGTGTATGTGTTCAGTACCCTCTTTAAAAGCGTAACTGAGATCATGATATACATAGTCTTGTGACTTGCTTTTTTTCCAAATACAATACATCTTGGGATATTTCCACGTGATTTTTGTATCAGAGGGCATTCTTTTCTAATGTATATATAACTGAATCACTTTGCTATACAGCAGAAGTTAACACAACATTGTAAATCAACTATACTTCAATTTTTAAAAAGTAGCTAAAGATGGCATTCTTTTCATAAGATTCACAGGTGATTGCAGGCACACAGCAAAACTTGTTTTACCAATGCCCTGATACAAGAACCTTAAGTTAACACATGTTCCCTTGCTTCTTCCCTCTCCTCTTTTTTCTTAAGGAATATGTGGATTAAGCACCCTAAAATATTTTGGCTATTTCTAAAGGAAGAAAACAGCTGAGAGATTTTATTAATATCAATGATGTATATTTATTACAGGAAGTTGGAATTACAGAAGTTTCAACCAATTAGATATTCGTTCCAAGTAACCTTTTTTTTTTTTTTTTTTTTTGCCTACCCTAGGCCGCTTGTGGCATCTTAGTCCCCCAGCCAGGGATCGAACCAGTGCCCTCAGCAGTGAAAGCACAGAGTCCTAACCACTGGACCACCAAGGAATTCCCCATTCAAAGCAACTTTAAACCTTTAAAAGCCCAAAGAAACAGATCACTGAAGGTTCTTTCAGAGACATAAAGAAAGCCAAGCCCAATGTAGGAATCAACTATACCTACAGGCATAAAAGGCAATACAGTCCATAGTAACTTCCTTTCCCACTATAAAATTGAGTACTGCCAGCTTCAGAAGAGGGTAAGTAAAGTTTGATTCTGGAATTAAGTCAGTAATGTTACCAAAAAAAGTAATTAGCTTCTTTCTTGAGTGAGAGAGGCAGGCAGACAGACGTCCTTCTCCATGGGAATAAACAGAGATAAACATGTAAGTCATCAGATCCTTTTATGTATTCTGGGGCTATCCAGATAAGGTCACGTGTGTCTCAAGAAACAACTCTCTCAAATTGGCATAAACTGTAATTCCAAACTTCACTGTGCTGCTTTAAAAAGATTTCTTGGAGGGGAAAAGAAAAGATTCTCTCACTTGGGAGGTCAGATAGCACAGGGCTCCAGGACCCAGTGCGCAGTCTGGGTCCCAAAGGCTCTAAGCTCAGGCTGCTCCTGTCAGAGAACAGACAGCACGTACTGTGTATATCCCACTGCTAACTGCCAAGGAAGCAGGGTTCCCAACCCCTCAGCCCACAGTGCTCCAAACTTGGACACAGCTGGCTGAAGGTACAGGAGTAACTTAACTGCAAGCAATGACTTTCTCATGACTGAAGATTCCAAGTTTCTGAATTTTAAGTCAACCACTATAACCTTTCTATGCACAAAGCTTAATATTCAGCTATACCATTTGGTGGTCTGCTGAGTTCAGGGGAAACCTTAATAGTATTTTCACCAATCCTACTGTACATGCAAGACGTGTGATCAACAATTGTCATCATAATTACTCAAAACATATGCGTTCAGCTCAACAGAACTCAAGGATGTTTATCCCACATGTGTATTACTCAGGATGCTGTTTCTCATCATTACTTGACTCTGCTCTGATGCAATTTTAAGAGTCATTCAGAAGATGGTGAGTAGTTTTGCTAGCTGGTAGCTCTTAATTACATTGCTAAGTTTATTGGGATAGATCACAGTGTAGGACTGAAAGGGCCTTGAGAGAAAGAATAAGTAGTTTATCTCAAGGATGAGAGAGTAAGAAGAAATGAGACCCAGAGAAGTTAAATTTATCCAATGGTACACACATACAGAGCTGAGCAGTGAAAAAGAGACCCAAATTCTAGCCCAGCTTGAAGACTAAGTAGCCATGGAACCCTGGAAAAGTCATTTTGTTGTTTGGCATTAGCCTAGATTTATGGTCCCTTTCAACTCTAAATTCCATGTCTAAAATCTCTTTTTCTTATTCCTAGACCTCACTGCTGGGTATCTCATAGATCCTAACAAAATGAGGCTTAGCCATTATTGAAAAGTCATACCATTCCATTTTCTCCTTGTACCAAGAATAAGAGGCTGAGACATACAATTCAGCAATAATTACCAAAAGCCTGATAATACCACTGCAGGGATGCATCTTAAGGAAACAATTATGGACAAAGCCCATATATTTACCTACAAAAGACTTCATTACTAAACTAGTTCTAAAGGCAAAAAAAAACTGCAAACAACCTAGATGCCCAGTAGAGGACTTAGCTACATAGACTGTGGTAGGGATGAAATACCAGATAGAGATTACTAATAGTATAAATATAGCTAATGCAAAGACAACCTGCACAACTCTACAGAATGATCTTTAGCATTTTTTTTTTTTTTTTTTTTTTTGGTATGCGGGCCTCTCACTGTTGTGGCCTCTCCCGTTGCGGAGCACAGGCTCCGGATGCGCAGGCCCAGCGGCCATGGCTCACGGGCCCAGCCGCTCCGCGGCATATGGGATCCTCCCAGACCGGGGCACGAACCCGTATCCCCTGCATCGGCAGGCGGACTCTCAACCACTGCGCCACCAGGGAGGCCCGATCTTTAGCATTTTAAAAGTTGTAATGCATGGACAAAGTCTAACAAACTTGATGGCAAATTTCACAGTGGTTATCTCTGAATGGCAAAACGGGCAACAAATTTCTTTGTCTCACTACCTGCTCTATTGTTTCTTTTTCCAGAATAAATCTTCTATTTACATAAATTTCAAAGCTTAAGGGTAAATATCCTCCCTTTAGCCATCAACCAAGTTGTTTCAAACACTTCTGTGTGTACCCAATACAAATCTTCAAGCTGATATGAAAAGATATGCAATAATAGCTTCAATATATAAACTATATCCCTATTCCCCAACAAAAAAAAAAACACACACCAGAAATAAGAATCCCCTGGACAACAAGGTCCTACTGTATAGCACAGGGAACTATATTCAATGTCCTGGGATAAACTATAATGGAAAAGAATATAAAAAAGAATATATATATATATAAAACTGAGTCACTTTGCTGTACAGCAGAAATTAACACAGCATTGTTATATCAACTACACGTCAATTTTAAAAAATAAAAAATAAAATAAAATGCCAAATTTATCTTTAGAAAAAGCTCCTCAGATAATAAACAGCCCCAACTACAAAAAAAGAAAAGAAAAAAGAACCCTAAAAAAAGAGAACTAAATACCTACAAATTCTGAAGGGTTATTTGTCACCCATTACAAATCTTCCAATGAATACTGTCTTTGTTATCTGAGCATCCCTGGAAGATGGAAGGAATAGGTATTCCAGAGACCCAAGTCTCTCTTGCTTCCAGGAACAAGAAATACTAAATACATACTCCTGTTTTTTTGTTTTTTAATAAAGTTCTTTGATCTTTTTTTAAATTCATATTTTTAATTTATTTTTTAAAATTTATTTATTTATGTTTGGCTGCGTTGGGTCTTCATTGCTGTACACAGGCTTTCTCTAGTTGTAGAGAGCAGGGGCTACTCTTCGTTGTGGTCTCTCTCATGGCGGAGCACGGGCTCTAGGCACGCGGGCTTCAGTAGTTGTGGCTCGCGGGCTCTAGAGCGCAGGCTCAGTAGTTGTGGCGCACGGGCTTAGTTGCTCTGCAGCATGTGGGATCGTCCCAGACCAGGGCTCGAACCCGTGTCCCCTGTATTGGCAGGTGGATTCTTAACCACTGCACCACCAGGGAAGCCCCATACTCCTGGTTTTAATAATTTATTTTTTAAGTTTTCATTATTTTTACTCATGTATTATTTTAGTAAATTAGTAATTTGAGGCTTGAGGTTAAAGCAAATGCATGCATTTCCTAGTAATATTGGCACTGTTAACTTTTGATTTTTTCTTAGCCACAAGGTGGCAGGAATTTCCATGTTAAATTCTTAGAGACATAGCCTTATTGAAGAATCCTCTTAAAAGTGTCATTCATAGAGCTTAAAAAGAGGCTTTTGAACTAGGTCCCTAACTCCTGAGGGTCAGTGGCCAGTCATCTGAAATGAAGTATCCTGTACAATAACGGGGTGTTATCAACAGCAGTGAAAAATGTTGGGAACATGTGTAATAGTTGCTAACTTAGGAACTCTTACCACCTTCCCATTTTACACATAGGGTTGAATTAAGACAGTTTAACTTGACCAGAGCCACAGCTAGAGAAGTGGCAACAGGAAGTCCATTCCATGGAATTGGACTCTGGAATGTATCCTCTTCGTGTCCACACTCTACTCACTCCTGCACAAGCACATCCCAGTTACAGAGATGGCCACGTAACAGATGCTACAGAAAAAAAGAAGTCAGCTGAGAATGTCACCTCAGCCCTTAACACCTGAAGAAGTGAGCTCTGGATAGCTGCAATGGAAAAGGCAAGAAGAAACCATGCCAGGTTAGTTCAGGCCACAGTCTTGCTGGAGCTCAGAGAACAAGCTCTCAGGGTTCAGCAGAGCAAGGCCTGGACGGACCGGCCATCCCCAGCTCAAGCCAAATCTAGCTGTTCTTCAGGTGCCCAGAAGCAGTGGGTTGAACAAGAATTATTATTTACAGTAAATTATTATTTACTGTAAATTATCAAATTTATATTTGATAAGAACACTGTCTATAAATATGAGCATATATGCATGAATATATTAGTTTCTTGTCAGCCCTCATCTTGTAGCTGAAAAACTGAAGCTCAGAGAGGTCAAGATTACAGTCAGAGCTGCCTGACTTCAGGGTCCATGCTTTCTCCACTACATCGAATGCTTCTCAAATAAAATTAGTTCTCCTCAAAGAATGAGAATGCACTTCACATCTTTTTAAAAAACGTACTAGAAAACTAATAGTTTTCATAACATTGTAATCAAAATTGATCTGTCCATTCTTTAAATCTATTAACTTTCTCTGAATACTCACTTATTTTCTAATAATTCTCTTTGATCTTTGGAATTCTTGAGAGGGAGAAAACCCAGTATTCCTAGAAGGAAACTCAACTTGGACAGGAACTAAATCAGGTAATCCCTCTCCAAATACTTTTCCAGCACTGGAAGGCACATCCTTGAGGACAGAGACTTTGCCTTTATTCACTGGCAACTTTTGGTCAATAATTGGTACTCAATAAATGTTAATGGGCTGACTACTAGAATGAAGGACATGATGATTTTTCATTCACTGAAATGCCCAGTTTATTTGTTTAGATTATAGAACTGCCTAAACTACAAACTCCTAACAGTCTTTTCATCCCTCCTTGTGATCAACAGGATCCTGACAATCTCTAACAATCACTGCGAAGTGCTTTTAGAATTAAAATGTCTCCACATTCAGCTTGCTGTCATGCTGAGAGTACCTTCAGCAGTCTTTCTGCCTTGGCTAGCAGTCTACCCTTCCCATGCCTGTACTCTTAATGCTTCGGAATTTTTACAGGGGGTTGTGGGTGCTAAATGTCAGCCAGTCCGCACGAAGGCTCACTCCAAACATCTGCAAAGCTATGTGGGTATGTCTCCAACATGCGCTCTCCCGTACAGCTGTGTAACTGCTAAATGAGACACCTCCCCTCTACCCAGCTAGCCTCACATAAACTGTCAAATAACACACCTGGGACAGGCCTCTGACAATCTCCAAATATCCTTGGGTTTATCATGCTGTCCCTTATCTCCCATCTAACAGAGAGTTGGCTCTACCAAGTAATATTTATTACAGTCTTTGTAAAGACTAACACATGTAAATGAATGGAGCCCCTGTGTTCTCACTGCTCACTTTTACCCCCAATCTACTTCGGGTAAAAAATGTGAACTTTTCTTGTTATTCCTCTTATATCATGATTGAAGAATAAAGTTTGTAAGAAATCAGTTTGTTTTACAACATATACCACAACTTCTATAATGTCTTCACATAAACTGTTAACATTTTTAAAATAAATGAACGATATAAACAGAAGGAAAAAATGAGTATTTTAAGATATATTAAGAGCCTCCACAGACATGGAGATCAGACTTGTGGTTGCCAAGGGGGGTCGGGGGGAGGGAGAGGGATGAACTGGGAATTTGGGGTTGGTAGATGTAAGTTATTACATTTAGAATGGATAAACAACAAGGTCCTACTGTATAGCACAGGGAACTACATCCAATCTCCTGGGATAAACCATAATGGAAAAGAATATTAAAAAAAGAATGTAGAGATATGTAAAACTGAGTCACTGATGTACAGCAGAAGTGGTACAACATTGTAAATCAACTATACTTCAATTTTTAAAAATTTAAAAAAATATATTAAGAGTCTCATATTAAAATATTAAAAGTGAATCTCAAGTCTTGCTCCTGAGAAAGAAAAGTGAAATTAACATAATTAGATACTACTTCTCACCCACTTGATAGGCAAAGTTTGATAAAGCCCTGTGTTAGGGAGAATTAAGGAGAAATGGACTCTCTCACAGTGCTGACGGGAATTTAAACGAGTTCAAGCTTTAGGAAGGATAACTCATCAATATCCAACAACATTTTAAAAATGCACATCCATCTTGACTCAGCAAATCTACTTCTAGGAATTTAACCTATGGCTATACTCGCACACTTGCAAAATGACTGCAAAAGGGATTCAATACATCACTGTTCACAACTGCAAGAGAACTAATAAAAATCCAATTTGGGAATAAGTCATTCCATATCCATACAATCAAATTCTATGCAACTGTAAGAGATATATTTACATGTATCAAACACTCAAATGTTATGGTATCATCTGGGTAAAAAGGAGGAAGAATACACACACGTACTGTTCTTCCATATGGTTATCTACAAGGAAGGGAACAAGGTAGGTGGGGAACAACGCTGGGAGGAAGATTTGCACTACATACATCTTTAGACCTTTAAAATTCTGAACCATGTGAATATTACCAATTTAAAAAATAAAGTTCCACTTGTGTTATGCAAATTTCCATCTCTTTCCCACCCCCATCTTTCTTTTCATAGTCCCTCCATGCGTGGGTACTGCCTTTGGTAACCTGGTTCTATTCCCACTCTTGCTGCTGGTTTCGCCTTTCCCCTTTAGGGCTCAGGGTCAGCCAGCATGGTCCTTCTTTTCCCACACAGCACAGTCTGTTCCTGTCTGCACTTTAGCTGGCGGTGGTCAAAATTCCCATGGTCTGCTGACACTCAGCACTGCTGGGCACCTTGCATGCCATCCCTCCATGTCTGTGTTCTGAGCATATCAGTCAAAAGCAGTATTTGTGGGATCCTCATTTCCTCTCACTAGTGGTCAATCAGTTCATTAGATTATTCCCAAGCCTACAGAATTATCTTTTCCTAGGGAAGATTTTTTTGATCTGTGAAACTTTGCCTATTGCGTCGGAATATATTTTTTTCCACCAAATTACATTAACCCCACTTCTGCACACTCCTAAATGACAATAGTAATCAGAAAAATCAGCGAACAAGAAAACTTAACATTTAACACTGTTGTTAGTTTAACCCATGATAAACTTACCAGCTTTGGGCAAAACAGCAACAATGTATGTTATCATAACCAATAATAAGGAAAAAAGTATTTAATGTAATTTAGCAATGATACCCAGGCCCAGAGCTTTTTGCAAACAGGATGCAATTCAGCTTCATACTGTATCACTATATTCTTGGCATTAAAGATATACTGAAAATGTAATAAAAACTTTAACCAATGTAGGTTCTTATTAGACATTCAAACTTAAAAAGAATTGCAAGGTCAAACTTTGCAAAATAAAGTTTATGTCTGCTACCCACCAGCCCAAAATATAAGTACTATATTTAACCTAGTCATACACAGAGATTAAAAGTTTCAAACTGCTTACTGTCTAGCTTGCTCCTTACTGGAATAGGTTACATTAACGACTGCAGTTTCCGAGTCAGTGTTCACTAGAGGAAGAAAAAAAATGAAGAGGAAAAAAAAGGTTAGTTTTCTTTCTTCTTTCTTCCTTTTACAAATTTGAAAGCAATTGAGAAGACATGTACCTTGCTCACAGCTTTCCACCACTCCATACTGGACTAGTAAACTATCCAGCACCTATCAGGAGGGGGAGAGAAAATTACAAATTTTCAATTTCCCACGTTATTAACAAGGGCAGGAATAGGTTTTAAAATCACAAAGTAATTGTGATGGAAATGAGTCCCCCGCCCCCAAAAAAATAACTGGGGTTTGGGCCTACAGAAGTGAGGGAAGGGCCCCATAGGGAGCATACGGTGGGTTTTTCTCTTCTGCCTCTCCCGAGGCCCCTGACTTCGAGCTGATTTAACCAAGAAGTACAGGGGCACAGCAAAATATTCAAAGCTACAGCTGCTGGTCCCTGAGGCTGGAGGACAAAGAAGCATGTAATTCCCATACACACACCACCAACACATCATCACACTTCCTCCTTGTATAGCAAGTCACAAGACAAGGGCCCACGTTAAGTTTTATCTTTAAGATATTCCTTTTCAAAGAACTTCCTTTTACAGCTGGAACAGATGTATCAGAACAGACTACTCTCAAGGCAGGCTAGCAAAATGAAGAAAGATATTCTGCCTGGAGTCTTGAACTAAAGACTAATCTAAGTGGTTTATCAATTCTTGGGACAGTAGAAAGTATAAAAAGAAGTGAGTCTGTGCTGTCAGTCTTCTAAGCCTACACTGAGTTGGAAAAAGTAAAGTTGGAAACTGTCTATCGTTCCCGTAGCTGCATTATTGCACATGCATGTTATTCTAATGAAAGCCTGTTAAAACAGCAACTGAATTTTATTATAGTATAAACTGCAGGTGTACATCTCATCCGTATAAACCAAATTCAACTATCATTCGCTTCCAAGAACTGTAGCAGGTTTTTCTTGAAAAGTAAAACAAAATAAACTTCTATTAATTTATAGTGAACCATTTACTCATCAATTTAATTGCAAAATTTGAAGGACAGTCCCTTGAGAATGTTTTCTGGCCCCCAGGACACAGTGAACCATTAAGAAACTCACTAAATAAGTTTTTATGGTAATTTCCTACTAAACTTTAAGCAAATTCTTCTAAAGCAATGTTTATCCTATGTGGTAACTTTCAGGCTTTTATTTTGTCTGCTGAGTCCAGACTGAAATCTATAGCAAGGTTTGTCTGGAGATGAACTTTTTATTTATTTTTTTTCCATTTGAAATAAGGTTAACACCTATTTGTGAATGGAATGGTTAGTATTTTCATAGGTAAGTTCTGACATAGGGAATTTCCTGTGGGTGAGGTCTAGAAGCACACTGATCTTTGTCTCAAATTACAGCTACTGCTTAAATCATAAAGCTTAATTTTTTACTTTTAATTCAGAACACTTAACTGACTACATAAAATTTCATTTGTCTGTCTCAACCATTAGAATGCATGCTCAGCATGAACAGGAAGTTTCTGTTCACTGTACTAGCCCCAGCACCTAAAATATACAGGCAGAAAAAGACATTCAAATAGTTCACAAATGAAGTGAAACATTCTCAGGAGGAAATACTAGTATAGCTTATTAGGAACAGTACTCTTTATAACAGTGCTCACCTGTTTTAGAGGTAAGTCTGCCGTGCATGTAATGTTATTAAGAGACCTAATTTATAAAGGCCAAAAAATAGGAAACCTTTCACAATGCCATGCAATAGATAGTACGTAACATGTAGTGCCTTTAAAAAAATTTAAACAGCAATCTACTTATATTTTTAAAACTAAAAAAAAAAAAATCTTAATACCAATAAATGTTTTTTGTGTAAATTAAAAAATTCTAACAATGTATTCATTCCAATTTAAATAATTAAAGCAGCAGAAAAGGTACATCTACCATTTAAAATTTAGCTTTTAAATGAAAGCCACTCCAATAGTAGAGCTTTATGAAATTTGGGTACCTTGAGGGGCAGGGGTACGGAGGCAGCTAGAGGTGGTGGAGGAGGCATGTAGGAAGTATGGGGTAAGTGCCAATTTAATAGATGTTAATTTAAATAAACATCATTCTTAATTCTTCCTAAAAGCAATTGGTTCACTAAATAGGTTAGTCTCCACGTAGCTTACCTTACACTACATTAACTTTTACTACTACAGAGAAAACACTACAAAAGTTAAATACCCATGATTCATAAACAATGTTGACTAAACCTACAATAATGCTAATGAAACTAATGCCTCTAGAAGGCCCACTGGCAAAGTGATATATGAATTATATATACATTGATATATGTATACACACAAATAGACACATATTTATATGTGAATATATATATACACACAGACACAATTAATACAAGTAAATTTTTAACTTGAAAAAAACTGAGGAAATGTCCATCAAATTTTTCACTGCATATATTATATATAAAGTTTAGTATGTTCAAAACAAAATTGCTTGTAAGAGTTAAACATTCTAAGTAATAATAAATGCTATTGGTTGTCAACTGTCCCATGTGTAAAATCTCTAGAAATTAGAAACTACAGTCCTATACACTAAAAATGGTAATTTTACTGTATGTAAATTAGCATCCCCATTTCCACAGCACCTTAGCTGACCTAATCCTCAAGATGAAAGCAATGTCATTTTATAATATCTTCACCGATCTTTATTCTCCCACTAGACTAGTGATTATTAACCACAGTGATGTGATTATTTGTCAGGTGTGTCACAAGTAACTTATTGTTCACAGTTATACTGGCTTCCATACTCCAGATAATTTATATGTGTATGATCATAGGCTCCAATCCTCCTTATTGGACACATGTGTTGAAGATGATGGGACAGTGTTGGTCATTACAGTCCAGGCGCCCCCTTCAGTGTGGCTTCTCCACACAGGGCTGCACTTGCTTCTAAACTTCGTAAGGGAAGGGACCATGTCTTAGTGACCTGAGAGCCAAACACTGAGGAACAAAAAAAGGTAAGAGAGGGGTTAAAAAGAAGCCACAGAATAGTTCTGGTCCTAAGAGCAAAGGAAACAAATTCCAGGTTCATTTAAAAGTCCATAGTGGGCTTCCCTGGAGGCGCAGTGGTTGAGAGTCTGCCTGCCGATGCAGGGGACACGGGTTCGTGCCCTGGTCCAGGAAGATCCCACATGCCGTGGAGCGGCTGGGCCCGTGAGCCATGGCCGCTGAGCCTGCGCATCCAGAGCCTGTGCTCCACAACGGGAGAGGCCACAACAGTGAGAGGCCTGCGTACCGCAAAAAAAAAAAAAAAAAAAAGTCCATAGCGACATAAACAAGTAGGAATTTATCACAAATTCATATAAAAAAGATGTAGACGTGGAAAGTCACAAGCATTCTAAAAACCAGTAAAATTAAAATTAAAAGCAGGATATTTAACACTCTCTTGCCCCAGCACACCTTTCACTCACGCACACGCACACAGATACACACAGACCAATGACCTCCTGAACACCAAAACCAGACTCAGACTTTGAGGAGGGGTTACAAGAAAGAAGTCATTCTGCCTATTCCTCATTTCAGCAGGAGCAGGAGAAAAGCCATCGGAGATGAAGGGAGCTTCCTTCAAATACAGCTCAACACATTATACAGAAACAGGAACCAGGTGTTGCCAGATACGGATAAAATCATCCCGGGAACTTTGTTCTTTTACACCTATCTATAGAAGACCAGCTACATTAATAAACAAAGAACAGTTCTATATTGCACATCCCAACAGCATTTCTAATAAATAACGGTACAAATTTCAAATACAAGGCAGTTTTTAGAAATATCTGCCTTAATGTAGATTTTTATACAATGTTACCATTATAATTGGATAACATTCAAACCATTCCCTCTGAAAAGGACTTTCAACTCAAGGAGGTCAACATACACACACCAGATCCCTGACAACCTCACAAGCCATGTTGCACATCATCTTCATCACCGATAAAACCCAGAGGGAGGGAATTCCCTGGCAGTCCAGTGATTAGGACTCCACACTTCCACTGCCGGGGCCTGGGTTTAGTTCCTGGTTGGGGAACAAAAATCCCACAAGCCGCACAGCACGACCAAAAAAAAGGAAAAGAGAAAAAAAAAAACCACCCAGGGAATCTCAGCCTCCAGTGTAACACACAGACTTTCCAGACCTCACAACTTTCTAGTCATCCTCAACTTTCACAAGTTACATCCTCTAACATGGGGAGACTATAATTTAGGATTCCATAAAATCATGTGATCAGAGCGACCAAGAGAGAGAACAGTCCAAGCTACCATCCACTCACACAGACCTCAAAGTCACAGAGACAGATGAACACCAGAAGGGACCCTATTCAGGCAATGCTTGAGACCTGACACCTGTGCCCAAGCCCAATAGTGAGTCTCTTTCTCCTCTGCTACTGTGTTTTACTCTAAGACCATGTACAGTTATGTACACCAGGAACGTTGCATTCAACCTTGTTAACTGCACCTGCATCTCCCTCAAGCTTATCAATAAAAGTCCACCTACATATTCTACGTCCTACCTATTGCTCTGGGCCTCCCAGCTGCTTTCTCTTCTGCCACCACCCTAGACCAAGCCTCCAGCATCTCTCTCTGGACTATGGCAACGTGCTCCTAAGTTGTCTCCCATATTCATTTTGTTTCTAATTGTTCTCATAACAGACCGGCATCGTCCAGGGTCACAGCCACTGGCTACATGTGGCTATTACGCACTTTAAATGTGGCTGATCCACAACTGAGATGTGCTTAAGTGTAAAACAAACTGCAGACTTTGAATACTTAGTACAAAAAATATAAAATCTCAATTTTAGAAATACTGATCACACATTAAAATTGTAATATCTTAGATATACTGCATTAAATAAAATACTATCCAAATTAATTTTCACTTGTTTTCTCTCTTGCTTTTTTAACATGGCTTCTAGAAAAATTTAAATTATCCAATAGAAAGCCTGAATTAGCTTTCTATTGCATAGTATTGGGCTAGACGGATTTTTAAAAGCTGAGCTAATCAACTCATACCCTACTGTAAACTCTAAGAACTTCCCTTTATATTTGGGATAGGATCCAAAGTCCCTAAAGATGACCTCCCTGGTGGTCCAGTGGTTAAGATCCCTGCAGGTTCGATCCCTGGTCCGGGAACTAGGATCCCACATGCCACATGGCGCGGCCAAAAAAAAAAAACCAAAAAGCAAAGTCCCTAATGAGTGCCCTGAAGGCCCCCTGTGACCTGCCCATCATCTAATGGCACTCCTCTCCAACAATACTGGCCTTTTTTAGTAATAAATTATGAGTGATAACATTTGAGTGCTTTCTAGTAGCAGCACTGTCCCAAATGTTTAATCTGTTTTAACTCAGTTAATCCACACAAATCCCATGAAGTAACATCCTATTTTATAGATGGGTAAGTTATGACATGGAGAAGTTAAACAGTATTTCAACTTGGATAGATAGTTAAGTGATGGAGAAATGATTTAAACCCCAGCTGTCAGATTCCAGAGCTCACACTCTTAACCACTTGGTCAAGTAAGCTACCGCACTTCCCCCACACAATTAGAATAAAATATAATGGTACAGACTGAAAGCAATTTAACCCTTACTTTGCTGCAAGATCAAAATCATCCTTTGGTACGCAAAGAACTTTATCAACTCCCAGGGTCAATAAACTTCCCCACCCATGTTCCAAGTGCTCAACAGTTTATTTTTATGTTCCTCAATCAGATGAAGATATTAACCAGCATTAACTTGTTCTATATCTTACTAACAGAAATACTGGTTAAAAAAAAACAAAACAGGGCTTCCCTGGTGGCGCAGTGGTTGAGAGTCCGCCTGCCGATGCAGGGGACGCGGGTTCGTGCCCCGGTCCGGGAAGATCCCACATGCCGCGGAGCGGCTGGGCCCGTGAGCCATGGCCGCTGAGCCTGCGCGTCCGGAGCCTGTTGCTCCGCAACGGGAGAGGCCACAACAGTGAGAGGCCCGCGTACCGCCAAAAAACAAACAAACAAAAAAAAAAACCACTCTAAATAACGCAGAGTTAGGGTCCTTTTTGACTAGGTAATAACTTCCCAACCAGTTACTCCACCAAGTGCTAAAAGAAACCACTGTCAGTTTGGTGGGTTCTCCACATTTTTAGAAGTATGTGTGTCACATGAAAAAATGCTTAGGGACTTCCCTGGTGGCGCAGTGGTTAAGAATCCGCCTGCCAATGCAGAGGACGTGGGTTTGAGCCCTGGTCCAGGAAGATCCCACATGCCACAGAGCAACTAAGCTCATGCGCCACAACTACTGAGCCTGTGCTCTGGAGCCCGCACGCCACAACTACTGAAGCCCGCGCGTCTAGAGCCCGTGCTCCATAACAAGAGAAGCCACCGCCATGAGAAGCCCACGCACAGCAACGAAGAGTAGCCCCTGCTCGCCACAACTAGAGAAAGCCCGTGCGCAGCAACAAAGACCCAACGCAGCCAAAAATAAATTAATTAATTTTTAAAAAAAAGAAAGAAAAGATGCTTAAAACCATAAGTCATTAAGGAAATGAAAATCAAAATCACAATAAGATACCACTTCATACCCACTAGAATGGCTATAATTTAAAAAACAACAATGAAAATATAATGTCTTGGCAAGGATGTAGAAAAATTAGAACTTTCATACATTGCTGGGAGGAATGTAATATAGCGCAGCCTCTATGGAAAACAGTATGGCAGTTCCTCAAAAAATAATAATAATAAATAGAATTACCATATGATCCAACAATTCCACTTCTGGGTACCTACCCAGAAGAACTGCAAGCAGGGACTCAGATATATTTGTACACCTATGTTCATAGCAACATTATTCACAATCACCAAAAGATAGAAGCAATCCAAGTGGATAAATAAAATGTGGCAGGGGTTACCACTTCCAACAGCTACAAATTACTAGAGGAAAGGGGGAAGACACGAGTTCAAAAGCCTGAGGATGATTCCAACTCTGGGTAAAGGCACTAATTAAGAAGTGACTTATCTATCTTTTTCAACCCAAGGTAAAAATAGCACGCTGGAATAAAAAGTTGCCCATATCTTCTCTTTCCCTCAATCTCTGCCTCCATCCTCATTAAGATAAGTATCAGAAGTCCAATTTCCCAGTAATTTCCTTAAGCTTCCAAGTGCTTGCTTGCATGAACGCCCTCTAGGCCCTAGGAAGGACCCTGGCAATAGATCATACAGTTAATTTTTCTTAAACTTGCAAAAGGAATATATATGGTGATTAAAATAAACACAACAGACCACTGTCTATTTCCACCTGGAATTCACCTCTGTCACATATCCCCTCGTGGAGTGTGCTGGAATAGAAGCAAGCACTTGGGGGATCCAGTTAGAGGGAGCTGGCTGGACAGACACTGAGTTTGAGACTAACAGAACAGCCTAAGATTCACAATCATATAGCTTATGGTTAAATTAAAATTGCTAGCTTCCAGAAAAACTCCTACCACCCTATGCCACCTCACCAGACATCTGACCCCAAGTGTGCAGGGCTAGAGGGTGTGGATCATGTGGATCACAAACGCACCTACAGCCCCCTTCCTTAGACCTATGTAGTAAGTGGAGGAGAAACCAGGTTTGGGGTATATGAAACGAGAAACTAGCCAGTAGAAAAATTTTCCAAGCAACAAGAATGTAAAACTGTAAGCAGAGAATTAGGTTCCCATTTTGTCTGTTCAAAATGGAAGGCCTGGGCCTCCCTGGTGGCGCAGTGGTTGGGAGTCCGCCTGCCGATGCAGGGGATACGGGTTCGTGCCCCGGTCTGGGAGGATCCCATATGCCGCGGAGCGGCTGGGCCCGTGAGCCATGGCCGCTGGGCCTGCGCGTCCGGAGCCTGTGCTCTGCAACGGGAGAGGCCACAACAGTGAGAGGCCCGCATACCACACACCAAAAAAAAAAAAAAAAAAAAAAAAAAAGGAAGGCCTCTCCTGTAGGAATACAGTACATGGTGTATTTTACGTTTAAAGAAAAAGAAAAAAAATTTTTTTTTCTTATTTCGTGGGGATGAGTAAACTAAAACTTTTCAGAATCCCTGTGGGGGGGAAAAAGAGAAGTGACTTATCTAAATGAGGTGAAAAATATCCAAAACTGTAGTGGCCTCCAAAAGTGGTAGCGGACCAATCCCACTGCCCCCATTAAAGCTTAGTTAACAATAAAAGACAACAGTGTCTGGAGAAGAAAAAGAAAGAAAGGGGCTGGTTCCAAACTAAACACTGATAAAAATATTTGCCCGTAAGAACTAGTCCTTCAGATGTGCAGCAGTTATTCTACTGGGCTCCAAGGGGCCTTATAATAAAATACCTGGAACTGATGAATGGGTAAACAATACGTGGTACACTCATACACTGGAATATTATCAAGCCATAAAAAGAAATGAAGTACATACTACAACATAGATGCACCTTGAGAATATTATGCTAAGTGAAGGAGGCCACGTATTGTATAATTTCATTTACATGAAATATCCACAATAGGTGAATCCATAGAGACAGGAAGATTAATGGTTGCCAGCGGCTGGGATGAGGGTGGAAGCGGGGAAGGGCAGTAACTGTTAATGCTGTGAGTTTACTCTTTGGGATAATACAAGTGTTCCAGAATTAGTGGTGACTCCTAACCTTGTGAATGCACTAAAAACCACTGAACTGTGTGCTTCAAAGAGGTGAATTTTATGGTATGTCAATTATAGCTCAAACTTCCAATAAAGAAGAAAATGTTTAAGACATGACAGGATATAAACTTAGACATGAGCCAACCTTGTAGAAAAGCGCCTATCATACTAGACTGAACTGAGAGTCTAACATTACAGTGTAACCGTTGGGAGAAAGGTTTTTTCTTCTTTCCTTGTGACTTTCTAAATTTTCTACAATGACCATGTAATTTTGCAATCAGGAAAAAAAAATGAGATCATTAAATTGGATTATATTGGTCTTTACATTGTTTTCCAAAAAGGTAATGCCAAGAAATGAGTGTTGGGAATTCCCTGGTGGTCCAGCAGTTGGGACTCCACGCTTCCACTGCAGGGGGCACGGTTTGATCCTTGGTTGAGGAACTAAGATCCCGCACGCTGCGTGGTACGGCCAAAAAAATAAATAAAAGAAATGAGTGTTCCCCTCTCCTATTCTTAAGGCTCTCACTGGACAGTGCTGGAGTAACAATTAAACCAAAAATTGGTTAATTCCTTAATAACTATCTTCAAAATGGCACATATTTTTGGTTCAATTGAACAAATGGCAAAGCCAAACGCATGAACGATTTGGGGACTGGGCAGAGGAAGGAAAGATTCTAACCACACCAGCCCACTGTAGCAGCCCTGACCCAGCAGTGCTAAGACAAGGTCAGGGTGCTAGAAGAGAATGGCCTGGGGACCAAAGTCAAGTGGAATCCCTTCCCTCCACTGCTACGTGTTGCCAGTGACAGACATGCATGTCATAAGTTTAGTTGCTTTTGAACAGTGGTGTGGACAAGTCATCAGAGCGTTGTCAAACTAGTGACAAAAGCAGCCCATACAAATGTCCTCGACATTTCTCCACTCTGAAATGCATTGGTCAGGTGGGGCAGGGGGATCCACCAGGGTGTCCTCACACCCATTGCTCTCAGTATCTGGTCGTGTGTGTTCAAAATCAAGGCTTTACTTGGAGCCCAGCCATGTATTTGCTATATTTAAAAACTGCTAATTAAGCCCGTGAGTATTGCTTTTGGCACCAAATTCTACTGCACAAGCTTTTCATCCAGATCCCATGCCTCAGACTGTAACATGATCCTGCTTCATGCTGTTCAGAAAAGATCTGAGCACCAACTTGGAATAGCACCTATTACTGATAAACTGGGACTGGAAGTAGACATGCTCAAGTAATTGTAAAGGTTTTCATAAGTAACAAAGGTCCATCAATAAATAAGGAGAAGTTATACTTAGAGGAAGACAACTGAGCAAACTGCAAACTTTCCAGGAAATCATTTCTATAAAATAGCAAGCTCACCTCTTAGAGGCTCTATTTAGTCACCAACCAAGTATACCTCGGGGTTTTAAAAGATCCTGGGGGTCCGGGGCGGGGGGGTGGGGCGGGGAGGGGATCCTCAATTTTCTGATCTTCGAACTACTCCTCCCTGCTTCCTTTTTCTACTGCAGAGATTCCCAGAGTCCTGTCTACAATTCACCACTCCCAGCACATACTTGGTTTGGAAACTGTATACTCTGCAGCTTCTACTTGGTCGCTTCAAAACATACCTCCACGTACTTGCTGTCCTCATGGCAACTCCGCGTCTTTGTTATTGCTCAATGAATCGAAATCTTATATGGGTGTATTTCAGAAGCAAAACCATGGTCCACTCTCCACATCCTAGTAGCAGGGGGTGCTAAAAATTCGAGCAGCAATTTCTAAGATGGGTTGGAAGATTCATAACCTGGTGATTTCCTCAAATACAGAAAAGCTATTTCAAAATTCATACTCAGACATGAATACAACAAGCATAGCCACTACACTATGTGAATTTTAAATTTAAAACCCTTGAACTTCCCCATGTCTCTTAGGGGAAAAAAATCCAGGCAATTTAATATGGTTCAAAACATTATCACGGGGCTTCCCTGGTGGCACAGGGGTTAAGAATCCGCCTGCCAATGCAGAGGACATGGGTTCGAGCCCTGGTCCGGGAGGATCCCACATGTCGCGGAACAACTGGGCCCGTGTGCCACAACTGCTGAGCCTGCGCTCTGGAGCCTGCGCGCCACAACTACTGAAGCCCGCGCGCCACAACTATAGAGGCCCGCATGCCTGGAGCCCGTGCTCCGCAACGGGAGAGGCCACCACAGTGGGAGGCCCGCACACTGCAGCGGAGAGTAGCCCCTGCTCGCTGCAACTGGAGAAAGCCCACGTGCAACAACGGAGACACAACACAGCCAAAAATAATAAATAAATAAAATAAATAAATTTATTTTAAAAAACCCAAAAAAACCCATTATCACGTATTGCTCTCCAACCTCATCTCTCATCTAATCCCAACTAATTCCTTAATAACCATCTTTAAAATGGCATTTTGGTTCTTGTTATCCTCTAGAATGCAATCCCTGATCACTCCCAGTCTTGGTTAAATCCCTGTACTGGGTTGAAGAGTGTCCTTTAAAAATTCATGTCCACCAGTACCTGTGAATGGGCTCTAATCCAATGACTGGCATCCTTTTAATAAGAGGAAAAACTGGACACACAGACACATAGGGGGAGCACCACATGACCACCTAGGTAGAGACTGGAATGATGCAACTACAAGCCAAGGAATACCCACGATTGCTGGCAACCACCAGGCGCTAGGAGAGAGGTTCGCCAGCACCTTGATTTCAGACTGCTACTCTCCAGAATTGTGAGAGATCACATTTCTGTTGTTTTAATCCTCCCAGTTTGTGGGAATTCAATACGGCAGCTTCATGAAACAAATACACTCCCCATCCTCCACAGTAAACACCTTGTACTTAACTCTGGGTCTTGTCTTTACTATAATAGACTGTTTATCTGTCCACATTGGAATTAGACTCTACCTCAGTGCTCTATCTTGACTACGGCTTAGCACACAATTACAAACTTTGGAAATCCAACACGGCAACAGAGAACCCATGTTACTGGCAGCTCTATGTACACACAATAACTAACCTTCAAATATTCTTTCAATTCTTCACATAACATTAGCACATTTAATCATCCAGACAACCGTCAAAAGTAGATAACAACCCTGTTTTCAAGATTCAAAAACTGAGATTCTAAGAGGAAAGGCCACATGCCCAGTCAGAGAGCAAGGACATGTGGAGTCAGGATTTGGAATCCTCCACAACTCTAAAGCCAGTGCTCATTACACCACACCATCCATTTCTCAGAAGGCCACCATCTTGAATGGAAAATGCTTCTTCAAAAGCTCTTCACAGTAACATGAAGGGAAGAAAATTGATAAATGTAGAAGCTGGTGGACAGGCACAGGGGGATTCATTATATACTCCCTACTTGTATATGCTAATATATAAGTAGAGAAAATATCAAAGTTCTTCATACTCATTGAAGTCATGCCTGAGATTTTAAGTCCAATTCAAAGTATCAGTACTTCTCAACAATTTTAACAATCCTTGGGCAAAGGTATAATATTTGTGCCATTCATTAAAACTTCAGTATGTAACAGACACTACCCAGGTCATTATCTCTGAATACACCAAAGACAGGTTTACAGAAAAGCTGCTTCTCTGAATTTCGGAGAACAGGGAAGACTTTCTGAGTAAAATAAAACTATATCTCAACAGATTTATTTTTTCCAAGATTAAGTTTCCCAGTATTTCAACTATGCTCTAAGAAAAATGTTCTCTCATTTTTTTATACTCTACAGACCAAAAAAAAATTTTAGTTTTTCGAGCAGTTTTTCTAAAATTAAAAAAAAAAAATCACGCACTGTATGTCAGAATTTAAATCATGACCAAAAGTTTAGCATAAATTCAAATTCACTCATATCACAACCAGTGCATCATCTGTCATCTCAGTAATTATCCTCCCACCACATTCTATACAATTGTTCTATTATAACCTCTACTGTGAAATGAAAAGGCCCTACTCATTCGTGATACCTCAGATAAATATAAAGATCAAGGGAGCTCCCTGGTGGCACAGTGGTTAAGAATCTGCCTGCCAATGCAGGGGACATGGGTTCAAGCCCTGCTCCGGGAAGATCCCACATGCCGTGGAGCAACTAAGCTCATGCACCACAACTGCTGAGCCTGCGCTCTAGAGCCCGTGAGCCACAACTACTGAAGCCCACATGCCTACAGCCCGTGCTCCACAACAAGAGAAGCCACCGCAATGAGAAACCTGTGAACCACAACAAAGAGTAGCCCCCGCTCGCCACAACTAGAGGGAGCCTGCGTGCAGCAACCAAGACCCAATGCAAACAAAAATAAAAAATAAAAAAAGATAAAAATACCAGAACCCTGTAACAAATTCACTAATTTTCCTTAAGCAAAGACACGTGCAAAAACACTCTAAGTGCACTGATCATTTTGATAAATAAATCTTTAATAATTATTACCTACATACAATGAATACTGATAGAAGTTGGGAGAAAAACTAGGACAGGTGACCTGATGGATTTACATGTTTACATGCAGGCTACCATGCAAATCATTTATCTGATAAGGAACTTGTATCTAGAATATGTAATGAACTCTTAAAACTCAATAATAAAGACAAATAACACAATTTTAAAATTGGCAGAGGGGCTTCCCTGGTGGCGCAGTGGTTGAGAGTCCGCCTGCCGATGCAGGGGACATGGGTTCATGCCCTGGTCCGGGAAGATCCCACATGCCGCAGAGTGGCTGGGCCCGTGAGCCATGGCCGCTGAGCCTGCGCGTCCGGAGCCTGTGCTCCGCAACGGCAGAGGCCACGGCAGTGAGATGTCCGCGTACCGCAAAAAAAAAAAAAAAAAAAAAGGCAGAGGATCTGATTAGACATTTCTCCAAAGAAGATATGCAAATGGCCCAAAATCACATGCAAAGACACTTGACATCCATCATTAGTCGTCAGGGAAATGCAAACCAAAACCACAATGAAATATCACTTTACACCCACTAGTGTGGCTATTATCAAAAAGTTAGATAATAGCAAGTGTCGACAAAAGGTGTGGCAAAACCAGAAGTCTTACATACTACTGGTAAGAAGTGTAAAATGGTACAGCCACTCTGGAAAAATGTTTGGCAGTTCCTCAAAACCTTAAACAGAGTTACCATCGGTCTCACCAATTCCACTACTAGGTATATACCCAAGAGAAATGAAAACATTATGTTCACACACCAAAAAACTGTACATAAATGTTCATAGCAGTAACACTCACAATAGCCAAAACAGTACAATCCCAAATATCCATCAACAGATGAATGAATAAACAAAATGTGGTATATCCATACAATGGAATATTATTCAGCAATAAAAAGGAATGAAGTATCGATGCATACTACCAGCCGAAGAAGCCCTGAAAACATTTTGCTAACTAAAAGAAACCAGACACAAAGACTACAATGATTACATTTTATAAACTGTCCAGAACAGGCAGATCTACAGAGACAGAAAGTTTAGACATTACTTAGGGCTAAGAGGGATGGGAAGACAGGGGGTGATAGCTAAAGGATACAGGATTTCTTTTTGGGGTGATGAAAATATCCTAAAATTAAGTGTGGTGATAGTTGTACATACCTGAATATACCAAAAAACATTGACTTGTATACTTCAAATAGATGAACTGTTTGATATGTGGACTATAGTTCAACAAAACTGTAGA